>NW_027258286.1:70000-87099 GCF_045791955.1 Oncorhynchus clarkii lewisi | reverse complement strand
GATTTGTTTTGGCAGTATTATGTCATGTTTTCACCCAAGAACATGGGTCAAGTGCCATCTAAGAGTAAAGCATGAACCGGGTATTTATTTCTCCTTGCTTTAATCCAAACCATCCCATCATTATGGGTTTGATACAATTTCAAAGTATGTACATTTTGAACTACTGTACTGCAGTCATTCTCTAATTTCAGGCATCAGGATAGAAGGGAAATACAATGGGAATCCCAGTCTGGTTAGGCAGCTACATCCATTTACAGCAGTAACATGATAAGGAAGAATAGAGCTGGAATAATGTTAATCAAAGCTTCAGCAGAGAGTTCATCTGTGATCAGGGAGCACATACTGTACAGTACACTGGTCAATGACAGCAGTGAATGCACCACAACAAACATTCTAGCTACTTTGATAAATGCAACCAGTGGTACTTGTTGTACTATGGATTCAGAATAAACGTGGACAGTATTATTGTTTATCCGTGTTATTGACAGGACAGGGATGAAAACTTACCAAAGTCTATGAATTGTTTCATTGACAGCGGCGAGGGGGAGAACTTGGAAAACCGATCCACTAGTGCTTGTTTAGGTATGGAGCTGTTCCTTAGCAAAAATTGCGTGAACTTCATGGTTGCAACAAATTCAAATTGAAGTCCCGAGACAGTCGGATTGTTGTGTCAGGCCAGGGTGCCCTTTCTTGTCATCAGCAGCCAGCTCCAGTCTCGCAGACGTTGAAGAAGCTTGCTAACGTTAGCTAGTTGACCAATGCTAGCCACCAAGGGCAATTAAAGGCGTTAAATTGACATATTCAAAACCATTTACAATGAAACACAATACATCTCCCGAACAGTGCCCAATGTATTTTCATCTCATAAACGGTCAATAAACTACTTACAATATTTCAGAAATCACGAACGCTCCTCCCAAGACCGACCTCTATATTGTTAATGAAGTTTGGATTTGATTGGCATTGGCTTTGACCAATGAAAGAGCACTACGCTAGTTTTGGGGCGGGATTTTATCGGTTTTGATCTTAAATAATTGCCCCAACACATCTCAGAAATAAATAAGCATTTGCGAACAGAAAAAACATCAAATCCAATTTACGTATTAATTATGATATTATATACCGGTATATATAAAAAAAAAAAGATAAAATAAATAAATCTAAATCTGATACCCCAGCAGTGTCGCCGTACACTTCTCTAAATGGCCTGTAGATGGCGACATTGTAACAGCTAAAGTTAATTCAAAGCGACACATTGCACTGATAGGTGGAATTTCCTCCTCTCTTCCTGAGGGATGCTGCATCATGCACATGTTTTATATTTTATTTAGGTCATCTGGCGCGAATATTCTTGATTTTAGCCAATGACAGTAATATCATCTGAACTGAAACGACCTCTTTTCACCATACATCCGAGGTTTGTTGGTTAAATATCATTAGAGGAGGATAAATAATGTGGTGATTTGCCGGGGGTGTAGCAGCCGTGATACAGCATCTTTCTTTGCAAGTGACACACCATCATCAGCATCCATAGTGAAAGAGAGATCAGGTATGACAAGTCTTTACGAGGAAATATAATGATTTATTGCATACATTTGTAGCCTGTGTATCATTTGTGCTCGTGTAATTGCTATTTTGCTGGGTGTTTCTCTGTATGGCTTTGGATCGTGGGAAGAAGAGGCGCATTGAAAAATGACGTAACGTTAATTGCTAATAATACCCAATTTATAATTACCTATACGTGGTGTGTTAAAGGGGAAAACGCCATTTTCTCCACTCCTAATGGGTACAGTAGTGGCATCTTCTGCATCTTATGCATTGCCAATTGCTACCAACTGCGTCTGTTCCTTTGAATTGTTTTGTGTGTATTTCAATAAAGTGTTTCTTTATTTTATCCTCCACTTTTGTTCATTACCTATTTTATTCGGCTGTATTCCCTCCTGTCTGTTTAGCCCAGCAGGATTCTCAATGATGCTATTTACATCACACAACTGTACTACAAAAAATACAGTTGGAAGTGTTTCAAATCCAAATCTGGCAGTTGTGGGAGAATAAACTTGATACAATGCCTTCCTTATGGTGTCATTGTCCTTTTACTACAATTCAATATTCAGATCTTGAATTGTTACCCAATTATCCAACCCTTGCCCTTGGTGATGCCTTCAAGTGAAGTATGATTATTTTGTATTGACCCTACATACATTGATAGGGAGATAGATGTAGGTAGTTGATGGACTTATTTATTCCCTGAATTGTTATGGAATATGGATCATGTTACAGGCCAAACAGGAAGGAACTTAATGACCCAGGGCCACACCCAGTAGCAGTTCTCTAGTGTTGAAGGTACATTGCATCCTTGTGTGACATTCCTTTTTTCCCAGCTCAATAGGAAACAATGGCAGACAAAAGTGACATAAAAGCCGAGCTAGAGCGCAAAAAGCAGCGCCTAGCTCAGATCAGGGAGGAGAAGAAGAGGAAGGAGGAGGAAAGGAAAAAGAAAGAGGTAAGATAGGAAAAAAGTGAGTAGACACACTGTCATGCTCATCCCTGTCTGTCCGACTTGACCTGAGCCATAGACCTCATGCTAATATCCTATTACAAAGCTAATATACTGTGTGTGTGTGTGTGTGTGTGTGTGTGTGTGTGTGTGTGTGTGTGTGTGTGTGTGTGTGTGTGTGTGTGTGTGTGTGTGGTTAGCGCATTGGACTAGTAACTGAAAGGTTGCAAAATCAAATCCCCGAGCTGACAAGGTAAAAATCTGTCATTCTGCCCCTGAACAAGGCAGTTAACCCACTGTTCCTAGGCCGTCATTGAAAATATGAATTTATTCTTAACTGCCTTGCCTAGTTAAATAAAGGTAAAATAAAAATATACACCACCTGCTCTTTCCATGACAGACTGATGAAGGGGAGGAAGGGGAGGAGACAGGTTAAATAATGATTTTTAAGCCTTGAGACAATTATGACATGGATTGTGTATGTGTGCCATTCAGAGGGTGAATGGGTGAGACAATAGACTTAAGTGCCTTTGATAGGGGTATGGTAGTAGGTGCCAGGTGTTTGTGTCAAGAACTGCAATGCTGCTGGGTTTTTCACGCTCAACAGTTTCTCGTTTGTATCAAGAATGGTCCATCACCCAAAGGACATCCTGCCAACTTGACACAAATGTGGGAAGCATTGGAGTCAACATGGGCCAGCATCCCTGTGGAACGCTTTCGACACCTTGTAGAGTCTATGCCCTGACGAATCGAGGCTGTTCTGAGGGAAAAAAGGGTGTGTGTAACTCAATATTAGGAAGGTGTTCCTAATGTTTGGTATACTCAAGAGTATGTGTGTGTGTACAGACAGAGACGCAGCAGAAGGCTGAAGCTGCCCCAGTGGACTCCGACTTGGACCGGAAGCGCAGAGAGACTGAGGCCCTTCTACAGAGCATCGGCATCTCCCCAGAACCCCCACTAGGTACACAGACACACACACTGCACAACTCAAATTAGTTAGGGATGAGCTCCTCAAACAAAGCTACAGTTAGCGTTTCTGTGGGGTAGAAACCATAGAAATGAGAATGAATAGAAAGGGCATCTCCATTCAAGTCAATGATGGCATAATGGGTAGACTGGCAGCCATTTTGAGTGTACCCATGCCAGGAAGTAAAATCAAGATGTTTACCCTTCAATCTGTGCTGTGATTTGTTGTGTCAACTCAACTGAAATGACAAAAAATACATTCCATTTCATGAGCCACATTAGTTAGCATCATTTGAATGAACATTCTACATTACCATGGCAATCCAGCATCAGTTGATGCAGTATAACATTCCAAAAATGATTGGAAATGTTATACTGTGGAAATGATTGCGTCACAATACCAGGCAGCCATTTCGAGTGTATCCATGAATTTACGAGTCAATTACCAGCGTTAGAGCTTCCAAGTCCGTTCTATTCATTATTATTTCTATGGCAGAAACTGTCATCATATAAACTCAGCAAAAAGATAATTCATAATAATCCAAATAACTTCACAGATCTTCATAGTAAAGGATTTAAACACTGTTTCCCATGCTTGTTCAATGAACCATAAACAATGAATGAACATGAAAACTGTGGAACGGTCATTAAGACACTAACAGCTTACAGAGAGTAGGCAATTAAGGTCACAGTTATGAAAGGACACTTAGGACACTAAAGAGGCCTTTCTACTGACTCTGAAAAACACCAAAAGAAAGATGCCCAGGGTTCCTGCTCATCTGCGTGAACGTGCCTTAGGCATGTTGCAAGGAGGCATGAGGACTGAAGATGTGCCAGGGCAATAAATTGCAATGTCCGTACTGTGGGGGGTTTGTAGGCCTGTTGTAAGGCAGGTCCTCACTAGACATCACCGACAACAACGTCGCCTATGGGCACAAACCCACCGTCGCTGGACCAGACAGGACTGGCAAAAAGTGCTCTTCACTGACGAGTTGGGGCGGTATGTCACAGCATCATTGGACTGAGCTTGTTGTCATTGCAGGCAATCTCAACGCTGTGCGTTACAGGGAAGACATCCTCCTCCCTCATGTGGTACCCTTCCTGCAGGCTCATCCTGACATGACCCTCCAGCATGACAATGCCACCAGCCATACTGCTCGTTCTGTGCGTGATTTCCTGCAAGACAGGAATGTCAGTGTTCTTCCATAGCCAGATTAGAGCCCGGATCTAAATCCCATTGAGCACGTCTGGGACCTGTTGGATCGGAGGGTGAAGGCTAAGGCCATTCCCCCCAGAAATGTCTGGGAATTTGCAGGTGCCTTGGTGGAAGAATGGGATAACATCTCACAGCAAGAACTGGCAAATCTGTTGCAGTCCATGAGGAGGAGATGCGCTGCAGTACTTAATGCAGCTGGTGGCCACGCCAGATACTGACGGTTACTTTTGATTTTGACCCCCCCCTTTGTTCAGGAACACATTATTCCATTTCTGTTAGTCACATGTCTTTGGAACTTGTTCAGTTTATGTCTCAGTTGTTGAATCTTGTTATGTTCATACAAATATTTACACATGTTAAGTTTGCTGAAAATAAACACAGTTGACAGTGAGAGGACCATTATTTTTTTGCTGAGTTTATATGGTGAGCTGTAATGGAACAAACACACTACCGTTCAAAAGTTTGGGGTCACTTAGAAATGTCCTTGTTTTTGAAAGAAAAGCACATTTTTTGTCTATTAAAATAACATCAAATTGATCAGAAATACAGTATAGACATTGTGAATGTTGTAAATGACTATTGTAGCTGGAAACGGCAGATTTTTTTAATGGATTATCTACATAGGCGTACAGAGGCCCATTTATCAGCAACCATCACTCCTGTGTTCCAATGGCACGTTGTGTTAGCTAATCTAAGTTTATAATTTTAAAAGGCTAATTGATCATTAGAAAAACATTTTGCAATTATGTTATCACAGCTGAAAACTGTTTTTCGAATTAAAGAAGCAATAAAACTGGCCTTCTTTAGACTAGTTGAGAATCTGGAGCATCAGTGTTTGTGAGTTTGATTACAGGCTCAAAATGGCCAGAAACAAAGACCTTTCTTCTGAAACTCGTCCATCTATTCTTGTTCTGAGAAGTGAAGGCTATTCCATGCGGGAAATTGCCAAGAAACTGAATATCTCGTAAAACGCTGTGTACAACTCCCTTCACGAACAGTACAAACTGGCACTAACCAGAATAGAAAGAGGAGTGGGAGGCCTCGGTGCACAACTGAGCAAAGAGGGCAAGTACATTAGAGTGTCTAGTTTGAAAAACATACACCTCACAAGTCATCAGCTGGCAGCTTCGTTAAATAGTACCCGCAAAACACCATTCTCAACGTCAACAGTGAAGAGGCAAATCCGGGATACTGCCCTTCTAGGCAGAGTTGCAAAGAAAAAGCCATATCTCAGACTGGCCAATAAAAATAAAAGATGGGTAACGGAACACAGACACTGGACAGAGGAAGATTGGAAAAAAGTGTTATGGACAGTTTTAGGTGTTTGGATCACAAAGAAGAACATTCGTGAGATGCAGACATTTTTTTAAGATGCTGGGGGAGTGCTTGACACTATCTGTCAAGCATGGTGGAGGCATTGTGATGGTCTGGGGGTGTCACGTTTGTTATAAGGATCGGACCAAGGCGCAGCATTCTTTACCAAGGCGCGTACGTTCTTTATTTATTAAATGAATGGCGAACAAAAACAATAAAGAACAAACGAAACGTGAAGCTATACAAACGAGAGCTGACAGGCAACTACACATAGACAAGATCCCACAAACACCAAAGGGAAATGGCTACCTAAATATGATCCCCAATCAGAGACAACGATAAACAGCTGTCTCTGATTGGGAACCATATCAGGCCAACATAGAATACGAAAATCCTAGACAATACAAAACCCTAGACAATACAAAACTAGCGTACCCACCCTAGTCACACCCTGACCTAACCAAAATATAAAGAAAACAGAGATATCTCAGGTCAGGGCGTGACAGGGGTGCTTTGGTGGTGGTAAAGTGGGAGATTTGTACAGGGTAAAATGGATCTTGAAGAAGGAAGGCTATCACTCCATTTTGCAACGCCATGCCATACCCTGTGGACGGCACTTAATTGGAGCCAATTTCTTCCTTACAACAGGACAATGACCCAAAGCACAGCTCCAAACTATGCAATAACGATGTAGGGAAGAAGCAGTCAGCTAGTATTAGGTCTATAATGGAGTGGCCAGCACAGTCACCGGATCTCAACCCTATTGAATTGCTATGGGAGCAGCTTGACCGTACTGTAGGTAAGAGGTGCCCATCATGCCAATCCAACTTGTGGGAGGTGCTTCAGGAAGCATGGGGTGAAATCTCTCCAGATTACCTCAACAAATTGACAACTAGAATGCCAAAGGTCTGCAAGGCTGTAATTGCTGTAAATGGAGGATTCTTTGATGAAAGCAAAGTTTGAAGGACACAATTATTGTTTCAATTAAAAATCATTATTTATAACCTTTGCCTTGCAAAAGTATTCATCCAGAAGAGCTGGGCTTTACGGAAGAGTGTCCAGAAAAAAAGCCATTGCTTAAAGAAAAAAAAAGCAAACACCTTTGGTGTTCACCTAAAGGCATGTGTGAGACTCCTCAAACATATGGAAGAAGGTACTCTGGTCAGATGAGACTAAAATTGAGCTTTTTGGCCATCAAGGAAAATGCTATGTCTGGCGCAAACCCAACACCTCTCATCACCCCGAGAACACCATCCCCACAGTGAAGCATGGTGGTGGCAGCATCATGCTGTGGGGATGTTTTTCATTGGCAGGGACTTTGAAACTGGTCAGAATTGAAGGAATGATGGATGGTGCTAAATACAGGGGAATTCTTGAGGGAAACCTGTTTCAGTCTTCCAGAGATTTGAGACTGGGATGGAGTTTCACCTTCCAGCAGGACAATGACCCTAAGCATACTGGTAAAGCAACACTCAAGTGGTTTAAGGGGAAACATTTAAATGTCTTGGAATGGCCTAGTCAAACCCCAGACCACAATCCATTTGAGAATCTGTGGTATGACTTAAAGATTGCTTTACACTAGTGGAACCCATCCAACTTGAAGGAGCTGGAGCAGTTTTGCCTTGAAGAATGGGCAAAAATCCCAGTGGCTAGATGTGCCAAGCTTATAGCGACATACCACAAGAGACTTGCAGCTGTAATTGCTGCAAAAGGTGTCTCTACAATGTATTTGCTTTGGGGGGTGAATAGTTATGCACGCTCAAGTTTTCTGTTTTTTGTCTTATTTCTTGTTTGTTTCACAATAAAACATATTTTGCACATCTTCAAAGTGGTAGGCATGTTGTGTAAAACAAATGATACAAACCCCTCAAAAATCAATTTTAATTCCAGGTTGTAAGGCAACAAATAGGAAAAATGCCAAGGAGGTGAATACTTTCGCAAGCCACTGTAATTCCTATTCATTTTGCAACTCATTTCATGTATGTTTTCATGGAAACAAGGACATTTCTAAGTGACCCCAAACTTTTGAACACTAGTGTACGTTCTGTTCTTTTATCTACAGTATGTGTGCTTGCAGTATGTGTGCTTGCTACTGTTGCATGTAACAGGAGTGTGAATTTGCTGTTTTACTTTTACACATCTCAAATATCAAGTGTTTTTTGTGTGTTTGTTTTTTTTACACATGATCATTACTTGTTTCTCATTATTTGTTTCTCCAATCCAATTTTCTATTTCCTCACAATGTCTATTGCAAAATAAATTGAAATATTTTTGAATTCACATGTGAGAAAATCTTAAAATGTCATACCATTCATTTAATTTCTGTGACATTTCGCACTCAATCATGTTATGCACATTCTCTCAAATATTATTTCTAACAATTTCATACCTTTCCCATTTCATCTGAACTTTCCCATGTTTTTGGTTTAATGTATTTCCTCATCTGTGGTACTACATGTATCTTGAACCTAAATGGGTTCTTTGGCTGTCCCCATAAGATAATCCTTTGAATAACCTTTTTTGGTTCCAGGTAGAACTCTTTCCACAGAGGGTTCTACATGGAACCCAAAAGGGTTCTACCTGGAACCAAGAAGGGTTCTCCTTTGGGGACAGCCGAGTAACCTTTTGGAATCCTTCTCTCTAAGAGTGTAGTATTTTATGAGCCCTTTATCTATACACAGGAGTTTCCTCAAAACAATGATATTGAGGTGGAGTTGTTGTATGCAAATAAATGTGAACATCCACATTTTCACATTGAAATGATGGGCTTAATAACAACAGTTGAAAACATACTGTATCTCACTACCAACATACTGTACGTTTAACAAGGTATTTGTCACTGTTCTCTAGTGGTACAATATTGTAACAACACCCTGATCGCAACATGACCTTGTGGTTGTTGTACAACAGTGGCTTTTGCAATGAAACCTTCCAATGACCAATGAAAGCCATGATTGCTTTGACTTGAATGGTAAATGAGGAATCCATTTGACTTTCTGTCCCCTTTGTGTTTTCATTTGATCATTCTTTTTTATCACTCATTTGCTTTCAACCATTTCACCCTGTTTTTTCTTTCGGCCACCCTCTGTCTCTGGCATTGCTTGGGTTGACCAGTCCATCCGCTGCAGCCTTTAATGTTGGATACGTGTTATTTTCATTATTTAGTCCCGAACCCCATGTCCCCATCCAAATCAGTGAGCCGACACAGCACCCCCAGTGAGACGGGAAGTCAGGACTCAGCCGACGGGGCCACAGCCGGCAGGTAGGCAGCCATTTTGTTTATATGACTGTTATTATAACATATGGTTGAGTTGGAGTTACTGACCCAGAGTAAGACCAGGGCAAGAGCAACTGGAATATTGCTGAGATGATAATATAATGAGTATGATGCTTATCATCCAATATATCAGGGATGTTCTCTGAAATATTATAATTGACTGTTTAGATTCAGTAGTAATACATTTGTAATGAAAAGCGCTATATCAAATCAATATATTATTATTACTGTAGTATTACTGTAGTATTACTATAGTATTCCTGTAGTATTCTAGTGGCCCTTTGGCTGTGTCCCCTGGCTTAAAGGAGTGCTACATGAAAAATGCATCATATGATGCATCAAGGCAAGTCTTTGCTCAACTAAAAGTGCTTTACCTTGACTGTTGACATGCACCATTTTGGGAGATTTTATTTGAACTAATGGTCAAACATTTGTTAGAGTAATATTCCTTTAATGAAATGGTGGTTGTAGTTAAGTGACAAAACACTATAAGCATACAGTTTATCTATGCTTCTAGCTCTCTCACATATCTCTCTTTGTCTCTTTGTATGGGATCTGCAGGTATAGGTAAGGACCAATGTCAGTGAGGGTTGTTGTTGGATGTTGTGTCTTGTAGCTGTGGGTTTTGATACACTCTGTGTACTGTCATTTATCTCATTCTATCATCACATAAGCACCACTCGCAAAATAACATTTAATCTCTAAACCGTGTGATGTGAATATCAATCACACTCAGATTTGATTTACCATATCAAAACTCTCCCAACTTACTTTAGTTTTAAGGTATTTTAAGCCCAAATCCTATTTTTTGGGGAAAGATAGTTCTTTAAATGGATGACTTTTCAGAGAGCATCCTTGGTGAGCCACAAAATGTCCTGTACATGCTAGAATGCTCTGTAGATATCAACTTGATGCACATAATTCAACTCTCACTTCTCTGAAGAACATAGCCTCCAGGCTAACATAGCCTCTAGGCTATGTTCCCAGGCGTCATGCTGTGGCACTGCTGCAACCCATGTGTCATACATGCTTATGTGTCATCATACAGTAGCTGACGTTCATCTCATTCTCACACACCAAACCAGCACTGATGACTAAATGCGACTGTGTGTTATCTGTTAGATATCTGACACTGAGAAGGACCCCCAGAACCGCAATAGAGTACAATCCCCCTCAAGAATTGAACTCTATTGTCCCCATCAGGCATGATGTGTTGGTCATCGACGGTGTCCCATGTTGAGTGTGTTCATTTATGACTGTGTCCCCTCTCAGGTCAGGGTTGTCTGGCGTTAGTAAGCATCAGGCACAGGCTCAGAGCGACAGGTAAGCATTTTCTACTCAGAGCAAGGAATGCTCAAGCCCAAGTTTTTCGCCCACAGACAGGACACACAAACAGACAGACAGACAGACAGACACAGTGATACAGATAGACAGTGAATGTTATGGCAGGTGTGTTTCTGTCAGGCATAAAAAGCTACAAAGGGTTGTTCTTTCCCTCTTGGGTGACTGCTGCCTGACACCTGCTGTTTCCCTAAACCACTGGCTTGAAAGATTTCCACTCGCATGATTCAATAGAAGTCATTTCTCTGTGACAGATCTGACAAAACAGTCTTTTAGGGTGTCATCCTAGTTAAGACAGTCGGGTCGAGTGACGCGGTTGACGCTTTTCCGCGCTCTACTAGCATTGTGCATCTGTTAAAGTGGTAATGGGCATGTTCAACATTCCTGAAAGGTACCATTGAGAAGTGGTACGCCGGTCAAAAATGCTATAGCTACCCTGTCACAATTTGCACTTTGGGAGATGACTTTAGAGAAAGCTCCAGTTTGTTTATAAGCCACCCTGAATGATTGCCCCACAAACAAAAGCAAGCACAGCTTTATCACTAAGCATATACTGTATAAACAGAATATATTCTTAATACATGACATATGGGTGTTCTATATGTCATAGAACTGCTTTCATACAGTATACTGAATGTGATTGTGTACATGTATTGTGACTTGTGTATACTGTATGTGAAGATGCATACATTGTGTGCTGGTTCAATGTCCTGTATTGTTGGCACAAACTGGCATATATGAAATATGTAAATACAACATATCTGTTTGTAAAGCTATATATATGAAATATGTAAAAACAACATATCTGTTTGTAAAGCTATATATATGAAATATGTAAATACAACATATCTGTTTGTAAAGCTATATATATATGAAATATGTAAAAACAACATATCTGTTTGTAAAGCTATATATATGAAAGATGTAAATACAACATATCTGTTTGTAAAGCTATATATATGAAATATGTAAATACAACATATCTGTTTGTAAAGCTATATATATGAAATATGTAAATACAACATATCTGTTTGTAAAGCTATATATATGAAATATGTAAATACAACATATCTGTTTGTAAAGCTATATATATGAAATATGTAAATACAACATATCTGTTTGTAAAGCTATATATACTGTATATATATATATGAAATATGTAAATACAACATATCTGTTTGTAAAGCTATATATACTGTATATATATATGAAAGATGTAAATACAACATATCTGTTTGTAAAGCTATATATATGAAAGATGTAAATACAACATATCTGTTTGTAAAGCTATATATACTGTATATATATATGAAATATGTAAATACAACATATCTGTTTGTAAAGCTATATATATGAAATATGTAAATACAACATATCTGTTTGTAAAGCTATATATATGAAATATGTAAATACAACATATCTGTTTGTAAAGCTATATATATGAAATATGTAAATACAACATATCTGTTTGTAAAGCTATATATATGAAAGATGTAAATACAACATATCTGTTTGTAAAGCTATATATACTGTATATATATATGAAATATGTAAATACAACATATCTGTTTGTAAAGCTATATATACTGTATATATATATGAAAGATGTAAATACAACATATCTGTTTGTAAAGCTATATATATGAAAGATGTAAATACAACATATCTGTTTGTAAAGCTATATATACTGTATATATATATGAAATATGTAAATACAACATATCTGTTTGTAAAGCTATATATATGAAAGATGTAAATACAACATATCTGTTTGTAAAGCTATATATATGAAATATGTAAATACAACATATCTGTTTGTAAAGCTATATATACTGTATATATATATGAAAGATGTAAATACAACATATCTGTTTGTAAAGCTATATATATGAAATATGTAAATACAACATATCTGTTTGTAAAGCTATATATATGAAAGATGTAAATACAACATATCTGTTTGTGAAGCTATATATATATATATATGAAATATGTAAATACAACATATCTGTTTGTGAAGCTATATACAGTAACAGTCAAACGTTTGGACACACCTTGTCATTCAAGGGTTTTTCTTTATTTGTACCTTTACATTGTAGAATAATAGTGAAGATATCAAAACTATGAAATAACATGTAGTAACCAAAAAAGTGTTAAACAAGATTCTTCAAAGGAAACACCCTTTGCCTTGATGACAGCTTTGCACACTCTTGGCATTCTCTCAACCAGCTTCATTTGAAATGCTTTTCTGACAGTCTTGAAGAGTTACCATGTATGCTGAGCACTTGTTGGCTGCTTTTCCTTGGACTCTGCGGTCCAACTCATCCCAAACCATCTCAATTTGGTTGAGGTCGGGTGATTGTGGAGGCCAGGTCATCTGATGCCGCACTCAGCCTGGAGGTGTGTTTGGTCGTTGTCCTGTTGAAAAACAAATGATAGTCCCACTAAGCGCAAACCAGATGGTATGGCGTATCGCTGCATAATGCTGTGGTAGCCATGCCATTCTAAATAAATCTCAGACAGTGTCACCAGCAAAGCATCCCCCACACCATCACACCTCCTCCTCCATGCTTCACGGTGGGAACCACACATGCAGAGATCATCTGTTCACCTACTCGAGACACGGCGTATGGAACCAAAAATCTCACATTTGGACTCATCAGATCAAAGGACAGTTTTCCACCGGTCTAATGTCCATTGCTCGTGTTTCTTGGCCCAAGCAAGTCTCTTCTTCTTAGTGGTCTCCTTTAGTAGTGTTTTCTTTGCAGCAATTCGACCATGAAGAACTGATTCACACAGTCTCCTCTGAACAGTTCATGTTGAGATGTGTCTGTCACTTGAACTCTGTGGAGCATTTATTTGCGCTGCAATTTCTGAGGCTGGTAACTCTAATGAACTTATCCTCTGCAGCAGAGGTAACTCTGGGTCTTAATTTCCTGTGTCGGTCCTCATGAGAGCCAGTTTCATCATAGCGCTTGATGGTTTTTGCGACTGCACTTGAAGAAACTTTCAAAGTTCTTGAAATGTTCCGTATTGACCGACCTTCATGTCTTAAAGTAATGATGGACTGTCGTTTCTCTTTGCTTATTTGAGCTTTTCTTGCCATAATATGAACTTGGTCTGTTAACAAATAGGGCTATCTTCTGTATACCACCCTTACCTTGTCACAACACAAGTGATTGGCTCAAATGCATTAAGAAGGTAAGAAATTCCACAAATTAACTTTTAACCTGGCACACCTGTTAATTGAAATGCATTCCAGGTGACTACCTCATGAAGCTGGTTGAGAGAATGCCAAGAGTGTGCAAAGCTGTCATCAAGACAAAGGGTGGCTATTTTGAAGAATCTTAAATATAAAATATATTTTGATTTGTTTAACACTTTTTTGGTTACTACTTGATTCCAAATGTGTTATTTCATAGTTGTTATGTCTTCACTATTATTCTACAATGTAGAACATAGTAAAGTAAAGAACAACCCTGGAATGAGTAGGTGTGTCCAAACTTCTGACTGGTAGTGAATATGAAAGACGGAAATACAACATATCTGCTTGTAAAGCTTCTGCACTGTTGCATTATGTTGCATTATGTTGCATTATGTTGCATTATGTTGCATTATGTTGCATTTTGCCCAACATAAGAGAGATCATTTTATATTTGTCCAACCATTTGGATTTTGAAGAACAGATAAATCATATTTATATTATTCTATACATAGTTATTAAACCATTTTCATATTACCATGACATTTTGTACAAATATTGTACATTGTCCCACCATAATTTCATATTCATCAAATATATATTCTGATATTTGACCAAGAATCTATAACAGGGAGATAAAACCTAAACATTTTCCCCATTGATTTACCCAACTGTCATGTCCCCAATAAGTGATTATGTTTGTCCTGTATGTCTCAGTGCCCTTGCATGTGTATTTCTGTCTAATGTTATTCTGTTAGACATGTGTGTGCATGCGTGTGCATGTGTGTGCGAAGGTGTGGTTAGTTTCAATTCTGTTCCAATTCAGTCAATCAAGGAATCAATTTAAATTCCAAATCAAGAATGGAAAAATCCTCATTGAAAAGAGGATTTGGAATCACAAGTAATCTCCTGATTCAACCGAATTGAATTGAACTGAAATGTACTCCAACCCAGCTCAGTATGTGTTTATCTGTGGGTTACTGCTGTGGCTCACCTAACCTGGCATGTGTTTTCCCTCCCTCTATTGCGCCCCCTGCTGCCCACCCGAGGACCCTGCAGTGGGACACTGACCCCTCTGTTCTGCAGCTGCAGGATGACTCCGAGCTAGGGTACATACCGGTTCCTCTCCTCTATTTCCTTCACTTTTTCCTTCTCTCTATCCGTACTCCTCTTGGGGAGGTGTGTGGTTCAATCAGAGAACTGCTGTCTGAACACCAGGGATGTATTCAGAGATGTGAAACAAGCAGATAGAAATACCATGAATAGAGCTGACTTGAGTCCTTACTCATGTCAAATTGGCATGGCTGTTCTACGCAATATATTTCTATCTGAATGTTCCACAACATTATTCCCTACTGAATTAAGCCCTGATGTACTGCAGGTGCGAAGGACTGAATCACCATATTAAATGTCTCAGTGTTTTATGCATGAATGTACCAATGTGTGTGTGTACCGGTGTGTGTGTTGGTCAGCAGTGCTGAAGTGTGTAGCATGATGTACTACAGTACCCATAGTGCTCTGTGACCCACTACTTCCTGTCTCACTCCATCCAGGCGCAGGATGCATAGACTGGGGGCGTCTAAGATCACACAGGTGGACTTCCTACCCAGAGAGGTGGTGTCGTATTGCAAAGAGACTCAGACGCCCATCACTGGCACTACCCATCTGTCTGAGGGTGAGTGTGTAAGGTGTGCATGCGTGCGTGTGTATGTGTGTGAGTATTTTATAATCGACATAACACAGCACTATCGTTCTCTCGATTGCTCCCTCTTTACAGTATACCCTCTAAAAAAAACTATAAAAACAACACATACTCTACAGTTGAACCCTTTTCATATTTTTTTATGATTACATTAAAACCATGTGAAAACACATTGATCTGATTGCCATTACTGTCAGATGGGCTGTAGGCCTTACTGCCTGGCTTGATCCACAGTCTGTAAACCTGTAGTGATTTATATCCATTTGACCGACACAGCCCTTCATTTGCTAAGAGAGGGAAGGAGAAGAAAATGAGAAAGAGCCGAGAGTGAATGAAAGACAAGGAGAGAGAGAGCAGGAGGAGGCTTTTTTTTTAAAGAGATGCCTGCCTGCTTGTCTTTACTCTGGCTGCCTGGAATCAGAGAGAACAGACACTGCATTGACTCCCAGCTCTAAGTAGAGGCAGAGTGACTGTCTGGGGGTAATACAAGATGGCTGCCGCTGTCAGAGGAGAGGAGCATCACCTGGAATGGTGGCTGTATCTGTCTCTCTCTGTGTCTCTGTCTCGTCAGACTAACTTAGAACTGAGACACTACATTTGGATTCTGTTTCATCTGGATTTGCTTTGAAAGAAAATGTTTTGGAATATTTGATACATTTAATGTGAAATTGGTCAAGTTAATTTAATTATACTTGTTTGATGAAGTGTTAGCCTTTTACTGCGGTGGGCTAATTCAGGGCCACACAGAGTGATTCTTGGTAGTCTTAAACAAATCTACTTTGAAAGAAATTATACACCTCACACACATGGGTATGGGCTTAAAAAAAGAAGACACCTGTACCATGTCAGATATAGAGTTGGAAAGTATTACATTTGGATTTTCCATCCCAATATTACACTTTATATACATCACAGAAGACTGAAATATAACAAAACCGCTTGACAAAGAAACACTGGATTTTCAGCCTTTTTTTTAACATAATGTTTATTAATTATGAAAAACATGAATAACATTCCACCCATGAGGCCAAAGAGGGGGCTTTTTGTCATTGACTGCAGGAATGGGCTACTTTGTTATAGATATCATTTTTCATCACTCTCATCATTCTATCATTTTCATCATTAATGTGGCTAGGGGATTCAGGAAATGATTGGCTTCCACATAATTCCACATTCACAACTAAAGAAGTTGGTTTAGCTAATGCTTTGTGACATGTTTCCCTTAGTGTGTTCCAGCCTCTAATTTAACATTATTATTAACATGTGCTGGGATATAATACTCAACCAAATCATATATATATATATTTTTATATATGGAGTCCACAGGAGGAGTCCAAAAAACAATATAAAATGCAGATGGTTGGAGAGAAACAGAGAGACAGAAAGAAAGTGCCAGAGAGGAGTGAGAGAGAAAGTGACAGAGTGAAGGAGAGAGGGGTGAGAGAGAGAAGGAGAGAGGAGTGAGAGAGAAAGTGACAGAGAGAAGGAGAGAGGAGTGAGAGAGAAAGTGGGAGAGAGAAAGAGACAGTGAGAGAGAGATACTGTAGAAAGAGAGAGAGAGAAAGAGATACAGTAAGAGAAAGA
>NW_027258286.1:30000-65000 GCF_045791955.1 Oncorhynchus clarkii lewisi | reverse complement strand
CCAACCTCCGCTATGGAGCTTTGCAGCTCCTTCAGGGTTCTCTTTGGTCTCTTTGTTGCCTCCCTGATTAATGCCCTCCTTGCCTGGTCCGTGAGTTTTGGTGGGCGGCCCGCCCTCTCTTGGCAGGTTTATTGTGGTGCCAATTTTTCAAAGTCTCTGATATTTTTTTATAACCCAACCCTGATCTGTACTTCTCCACAACTTTGTCCCTGACCTGTTTGGAGAGCTCCTTGCTCTTCATGGTGCAGCTTGCTTGGTGTTGTTGCAGACTGGGTGGGGCCTTTCAGAACAGGTGTATACAGTTGAAGTCAGAAGTTTACATACACATTTAAACTCAGTTTTTCACAATTCCTGACATGTATCCTAGTAAAAAAATCCCTGTCTTAGGTCAGTTAGGATCACCACTTTATTTTAAGAATGTGAAATGTCAGAATAATAGCAGAGAGAATTATATATTTCAGCTTTTATTTCTTTCATCACATTCCCAGTGGGTCAGAAGTTTACATACACTCAATTAGTATTTGGTAGCATTGCCTTTAAATTGTTTAACTTGGGTCAAATGTTTCGGGTAGCCTTCCACAAGCTTCCCACAATAAGTTGGGTGAATTTTGGCCCATTCCTTCTGACAGAGCTGGTGTAACTAAGTCAGATTTGTAGGCCTCCTTGCACTCACACGCTTTTTCAGTTCTGCCCACATATTTTCTATACGATTGAGGTCAGGGCTTTGTGATGGCCACTCCAATACTCCACAACTTTGGAAGTATGCTTGGGGTCATTGTCCATTTGGAAGACCCATTTTCGACCTAGCTTTAACTTCCTGACTGATGTATCCACATAATTGTCCTCCCTCATGAAGCCATCTATTTTGTGAAGTGCACCAGTGCCTCCTGCAGCAAAGCACCCCCACAACATGATGCTGCCATCCCCGTTCTTCACGGTTGGGATGGTGTTCTTCAGCTTGTATGCCTCCCCCTTTTTCCTCCAAGCATAATGATGGTCATTATGGCCAAACAGTGAAACAGTTAAACTCTTTTGTGTATATCCATTACATGAAATCCAAATAAAAATCAATTTAAATTACAGGTTGTAATGCAACAAAATAGGAAAATGGCCAACAGGGATGAATACCTTTGCAAGGCACTGTTTCTACTGAGATATCTACTGCAGCCCTCATCCACCACATACACCACCCGTTCTGCCAGTCACATTCTGTTAAGGTCCCCAAAGCACACACATCCCTGGGTCGCTCCTCTTTTCAGTTCGCTGCAGCTAGCGACTGGATCGAGCTGCAACAAACACTTAAACTGGACAGTTTTATCTCTTCATTCAAAGACTCAATCATGGACACTCTTACTGACTGTTGTGGCTGCTTTGTGTGATGTATTGTTGTCTCTACCTTCTTGCCCTTTGTGCTGTTGTCTGTGCCCAATAATGTTTGTACCATGTTTTGTGCTGCTAAAATGTTGTGTTGCTACCATGCTGTGTCATCATGTGTTGCTGCCTTGCTATGTTGTTCTATTAGGTCTCTCTTTATGTAGTGTTGTATCTCTCTTGTTGTGATGAGTGTTTTGTCCTATATTTATACTGTATTTATTTTGTATTTTTAATCCCAGGGCCCTGTCCCTGCAGGAGGCCTTTTGCCTTTTGGTAGGCCGTCATTGTAAATAATAATTCGTTATTAACTGACTTGCCTAGTTAAATAAAGGTTAAATAAAAATAAATAAATACAAATGATTGTGGCAACAGGTCACAAATATTGCCGCTGTGATGGCACATTGTGGTATTTCACCCAATAGATATGGAGTTTATCAAAATTGGGTTTGTTTTTTATTATTTGTTGGTCTGTGTAATCTATGGGAAATACGTGTCTCTAGTATGGTCATACAGAGGTTAGGAAGTGCAGCTCAGTTTGTGGGCAGTGTGCACATAGCCTGTCTTCTCTCTCTGTCTCTGTCTCTCTCTCTCTCTCCTCTCTCTCCATCTCTCTGCCCTCAGGGCCTTAGCAAGACCTTATGATCCCGGTCGGCAGGCCTAACAGTTCAGCCTAATTTCCCTGGGATAGTGTCTCTCTCCTCTGTTAAATCTGACATTTCTGCCAAAAAAGAGAGGGAAAGAGAGAGACAAGGAGAGTGAAAGAGAGGGAGAAACACAGCTGTCAATCTGCTGGAGGAATAAAGGGGGTAATTAGGCTGTTCAATTGGGGTGGTGGTGTGTCCTATCGACCAAGCTAATTCACTATGGAGTGTCCTGGGCTACCTCCCAAATGACACCCTATTCCCTACATAGTGCACTACTTTTGACCAGAGCCCGTTAGATTTGCTGCTGTACACTGTTGGGGTGCGTCAGGTTTAAATTATGCGATTGGCTCATGTTGGGGTTCCTACTGTGAGTGGTTGTCATGGTGACTGTAGCGTGACTGACCTTTTGACCTAGAGTTTTATTATTATTAATGAGGCCTGGCTGTTGTGCAGCAGTGGATCAAATGGTTTCACCAATAAAACATTTGATAGTAGTCAGACCTCACTGGCCTGTCCAGACATCTTATTTATGTGTTTTTAATTTAAATTTCAATGTATTATTTTATACCATTTCATATGGAGGGGCACTAGTAACGACCCTGAATTGCAAAAGAGAGCAGAAAATATATCTTGCTCAATTTCTTTCTCTATTGGTAGAGCTGAAGGTCTGTGAAGTTATTGAATTGTCCAGCAATGTGGCAGCAAAGATGGTCTGAATTTGAACCAAGAAGCATTTGTAAGGCCATGATGATATTCAAAATGGAGGAGGTCTGCGTGTGTGACAGGAACTGAAACTCTTGTCTCCTAATCACTTTAACTGTGGATGGATGACTCAGGGATTCTCACATAATTTGACAATGTCTGTTGAACTCTTGACCCATATTTCCCAGAGCTCTTGTTCTGGGCGTCTGGTAGTAGTAGTAGTAGTAGTGTGTGTGACTCTTATTTAAGTTAATGCAATGAAGCTTTTCATTTCCGAAAGTGCTTTTTCCATAGTGACTATGTGTGGTGTGAGCTTGGTGCAGATCCCTTGTCCCAGTGATTCCCATTGAGTGGTCAGAGGATCTGATTGTCCTTAGTGTGCATTGTGTCACAATCAGATCAAGGCCCAGTCATTGTAGCTTCATAAAGATGGCTCCAGGTCCTGATTGGCCTCATGATGTCTATGAAAGAGCAGGCTTGTGGTCTGTCTGTATGACTACAGAGTGTGTTGTGTTACTGTGTCAGTGGAATAGTCTGAAGTTGCAACTAACCACTGTTACAAGGTCTGATACCATTTCCTTCCACCGATAGTTAATAGTACTATTAAAGGTATGGTAATCTGATCCCAGATCTGTGGTAAAGGGCTATAAGTCTAGTGATGGGAGGGCTAAGGCGTATGTGGAGAAGTCCCCACATAGTTCCAGTAATGCAGCAGGGCACATATTTACAAAGTGTCTCAGAGTGCTGCTCTCGGATTGGTTTAGCCTTTTAGATGATAATATTATAAGAACAGGCAAGATCTAATCCTATATCAGCCCTCCTGCTTTGAGACACAGGCCCAGATATCTGTCCCCGTCTCTCTGAGGTTAGTGCCACTCTCTCTGACCCTGAGCCCAGCCAAACCAACACAATCAGGAAGTTAGCGTGGGAAGGCCAGAGCGTTGACACAGCATCCCATCCGCTATTTACCCTTTACTGATTTCCATCAGGGAGATAAGTATCACTTTTACAAGTATTAAAAAGGAACCCGTCAGGGCTGAATGGCTGTGTCTGTGCGTGCGTGTGCATGCGTATATACAGTATGTTTGTGTGTGTTTCCGATAGGGTTGGACCAGGATCCGTTTGGCATAGGCTCAGTAAGGGCCCAGTCCAGTCCAAACTCCTGGCATCGGTTTCGTTCAATGGAGCCTTACAAGGCTAGCAATGAGTCGAAGTGGAAAAGACAGAGAATGAGAGAGAGAGAGAGAGAGAGAGAGAGAGAGAGAGAGAGAGAGAGAGAGAGAGAGAGAGAGAGAGAGAGAGAGAGAGAGAGAGAGAGAGAGAGAGAGAGAGAGAGAGAGAGAGAGAGAGAGAGAGAGAGAGAGAGAGAGACCAGTTGAGGGAGGAGTAGTTTGGTCCAGGGCTGCTGGGAGACTTGTTTGTAACAGTTATGATATTAGAGCAGTAATTGTGAGCACTGAGCCACATTTAAAATGTGCCTCAAGAAGTCCAGTTTATTTTCACTTGGTGTTACCACTCTGGCCTCAAATGGATTAGAAGATGACATGGTCAAGTGTGTGTATACATTGTAGAGGTCGACCGATTATGATTTTTCATCGCCGACACCGATTATTGGAGGACCAAAAAAAGCCGATACTGAATAATCGGCCGATTTATATATATATTTGTAATAATGACAATTACAACAATACTGAATGAACACACATTTTTACTTAATATTATACATCAAATAAAATCAATTTAGTCTCAAATAAATAATGAAACATGTTCAATTTGGTTTAAATAATGCAAAAACAAAGTGTTGGAGAAGAAAGTAAAAGTGCAATATGTGCCATGTAAAAAAGCTAACGTTTCAGTTCCTTGCTCAGAACATGACAACATATGAAAGCTGGTGGTTCGTTTTAACATGAGTCTTCAATATTCCCTGGTAATAAGTTTTAGGTTGTAGTTATTATAGGATTATTTCTTTCTATCCCATTTGTATTTCATATACCTTTGACTATTGGATGTTCTAATAGGTACTTTAGTATTGCCAGCCTAATCTCGGGAGTTGATAGGCTTGAAGTCATAAACAGCGCAATGCTTGAAGCACAGCGAAGAGCTGCTGGCAAATGCAGGAAAGTGCTGTTTGAATGAATGCTTACGAGCCTGCTGCGGCCTACCATCGCTCAGTCAGACTGCTCTATCAAATCATAGACTTAGTTATAACATAATAAACACATAAATATAGGTCATTAATATGGTCAAATCTGGAAACTATCATTTCGAAAACAAAACGTTTATTCTTTCAGTGAAATACGGAACCGTTCCGTATTTTGTCTAAGGGGTGGCATCCCTAAGTCTAAATATTCCTGTTACATTGTACAACCATCAATGTTATGTCATAATTATGTACAATTCTGCCAAATTAATTACGGTCTTTGTTAGGAAGAAATGGTCTTCACACAGTTTGCAACGAGCCATGCGGCCCAAACTGCTGCATATACCCGGACTCTGCTTAAATATAGTTAAAAGAAATTCATGTTAGCAGGCAATATTAACTAAATATTCAGGTTTAAAATTATATACTTGTGTATTGATTTAAAGAAAGGCATTGATGTTTATGGTTAGGTACACATTGGTGCAACGACAGGGCTTTTTTTGCGAATGCGCTTGTTAAATCACCTGTTTGGCGAAGTAGGCTCTGTTTTTGGGGTGGCAGGGTAGCCTAGTGGTTAGAGCGTTGGACTAGTAACCGAAAGGTTGCAAGTTCAAATCCCTGAGCTGATAAGGTACAAATCTGTTATTCTGCCCCTGAACAGGCAGTTAACTCACTAGTCTATCATTGAAAATAATACTTTTTTCTTAACTGACTTGCCTAGTTAAATAAAGGTACAATAAAAATAAAAAATCAATAATAAATTAACAGGCACCGCATCGATTATATGCAACACAGGATAAACTAGTAATATCATCAACCATGTGTAGTTAACTAGTGATTATGTTAAGATTGATCGTTTTTTATAAGATAAGTTTAATGCTAGCTAGAACCTTGTTGCATAACAGGTAGTCAGCCTGCCACGCAATCTCCTCGTGGAGTGCAAAGTAATCGGCCATAATCGGTGTCCAAAAATGCTGATTACAGATTGTTATGAAAACTTGAAATCGGCTCTAATTAATCGGCCATTCTGATTAATCGGTCGACCTCTAGTACATAGTATGTGTTTCTTTCTTTAGGCTTTCCTGAACCACTAGCTCCCAGGGACTGTATTGTGTGTTATTGTGTCTGTGTTTGTTTGGTTGTGTACATGTTTGACTGCGTGCATGCGAGAGTGGGTTCATGTGCTATGCGTGTGTGTGTATACTGTGTGTGGAAGGGAGTGATTCACTCGCTGGTTGTTGTGTGTGTACTGTGTGTAGAAGGGAATGATTCACTCGCTGGTTGTTGTGTGTGTACTGTGTACTGTGTGTAGAAGGGAGTGATTCACTCGCTGGTTGTTGTGTGTGTACTGTGTGTAGAAGGGAATGATTCACTCGCTGGTTGTTGTGTGTGTACTGTGTGTAGAAGGGAGTGATTCACTCGCTGGTTGTTGTGTGTGTACTGTGTGTAGAAGGGAATGATTCACTCGCTGGTTGTTGTGTGTGTACTGTGTACTGTGTGTAGAAGGGAGTGATTCACTCGCTGGTTGTTGTGTGTGTACTGTGTGTAGAAGGGAGTGATTCACTCGCTGGTTGTTGTGTGTGTACTGTGTGTAGAAGGGAGTGATTCACTCGCTGGTTGTTGTGTGTGTACTGTGTGTAGAAGGGAGTGATTCACTCGCTGGTTGTTGTGTGTGTACTGTGTGTAGAAGGGAGTGATTCACTCGCTGGTTGTTGTGTGTGTACTGTGTGTAGAAGGGAGTGATTCACTCGCTGGTTGTTGTGTGTGTACTGTGTGTAGAAGGGAGTGATTCACTTGCTGGTTGTTGTGTGTGTACTGTGTGTAGAAGAGAGTGATTCACTCGCTGGTTGTTGTGTGTGTACTGTGTGTAGAAGGGAGTGATTCACTCGCTTGTTGTTGTGTGTGTACTGTGTGTAGAAGGGAGTGATTCACTCGCTGGTTGTTGTGTGTGTACTGTGTACTGTGTGTAGAAGGGAGTGATTCACTCGCTGGTTGTTGTGTGTGTACTGTGTGTAGAAGGGAGTGATTCACTCGCTGGTTGTTGTGTGTGTACTGTGTGTAGAAGGGAGTGATTCACTCACTGGTTGTTGTGTGTGTACTGTGTGTAGAAGGGAGTGATTCACTCACTGGTTGTTGTGTGTGTACTGTGTGTAGAAGGGAGTGATTCACTCGCTGGTTGTTGTGTGTGTACTGTGTGTAGAAGGGAGTGATTCACTCGCTGGTTGTTGTGTGTGTACTGTGTGTAGAAGGGAGTGATTCACTCACTGGTTGTTGTGTGTGTACTGTGTGTAGAAGGGAGTGATTCACTCACTGGTTGTTGTGTGTGTACTGTGTGTAGAAGGGAGTGATTCACTCGCTGGTTGTTGTGTGTGTACTGTGTGTAGAAGGGAGTGATTCACTCGCTGGTTGTTGTGTGTGTACTGTGTGTAGAAGGGAGTGATTCACTCACTGGTTGTTGTGTGTGTACTGTGTGTAGAAGGGAGTGATTCACTCACTGGTTGTTGTTCTTCTACAGTTGTGCTTTTCACTTGTGTCAGCTGCTAACTCCAAGAAAAGCCAGTTCTAACTGCTAATGTGAATAGTATTACTGGACAATCTGCTGCAGCACTTCCTCACCCACTTTGTTTTTTAAAAATGGTGAAGTTATTATGTCCAACATGTTGATTCAATCAACCTTTTTCTTGTAGCCACCAACTATCTGAAATATTGTTGATGGGTTTTTGATCTTGAAAAATGTTCACACTGCAATACTCACACTACTGCTTATGGTAATGTTTATTCATGATTTACATCATCACTATGCTAGTAATGATATTAGCGCTTGTCCTGTGGTGCTTGAAATGAATGAACTATATTCAGGCTTATTTCCAGTGAAAGCAGTTTATTTCCTTCTTTCAGAAGGGCTGACATTGACAATAACAAAGCAAAGATGACCAAAACAAATGTTTGTATAAGACGGATGCAAGGACACAACAACTCTGTATCCACTTTGTCTGTCAGTCAGCCAGTCAGTCAGACAGTCAGCCAGGCAGTCAGCCAGTCAGCCAGGCAGTCAGCCAGTCAGTCAGCCAGTCCGCCAATCAGTCAGCCAGCCGGTCAGCCAGCCAGCCGGTCAGTCAGCCAGTCAGTCAGCCAGTCAGCCAGGCAGTCAGCCAGCCGGTCTGTGAGCCAGTCGGTCAGTCAGCCAGTCGGAGAGAGAAAGGGGCGTGGAGGTAAATGTTCTCTATTGTCTGTAAAAGTTCTGTGAGTCTATACAGCTCAGTTCAGCCAGTGTGTCACAGAGGTTATTATTGACCCCGGGGTCACTGTCTCTGATGGAGGTCTGTGTAATGGCTGTCCTCCCTTTCTCCCCCCTGTATCCCAGAGGCTTACAGCAGTGTGTGTGTGCGTGTGTGTTTGTGTGTCTACCCCCCTAGAACTCCTATAGGCCCCGTCAGCTAGTCTCACTGCCTGGAAGAGAGAGGGAAAGGGGCTTTTGCCTTGAGAGGGGAAGGGCGGGGCATTGCATGGCAGGAGCACATATGCCTGGAAGAGAGAGGGAAAGGGGCTTTTGCCTTGAGAGGGGAAGGGCGGGGCATTGCATGGCAGGAGCACATATGCCTGGAAGAGAGAGGGAAAGGGCGGGGCATTGTATGGCAGGAGCACATATGCCTGGAAGAGAGAGGGGAAGGGCGGGGCATTGCATGGCAGGAGCACATATGCCTGGAAGAGAGAGGGAAAGGGGCTTTTGCCTTGAGAGGGGAAGGGCGGGGCATTGCATGGCAGGAGCACATATGCCTGGAAGAGAGAGGGGAAGGGCGGGGCATTGCATGGCAGGAGCACATATGCCTGGAAGAGAGAGGGGAAGGGCGGGGCATTGTATGGCAGGAGCACAAATGCCTGGAAGAGAGAGGGGAAGGGCGGGGCATTGCATGGCAGGAGCACATATGCCTGGAAGAGAGAGGGAAAGGGGCTTTTGCCTTGAGAGGGGAAGGGCGGGGCATTGCATGGCAGGAGCACATATGCCTGGAAGAGAGAGGGGAAGGGCGGGGCATTGCATGGCAGGAGCACATATGGAAGCGTTCCGGCCAGCCATCTTATTCCAGCTCTCTCATGCGAGGAAAAACCTGAAGGTGTCGTTGTTCTCGAGGCAAAGGTTAGCAATAGAATCCTAGGGAGAGCGGGCGCAGGGTTGAGGACGCTCTCATAGAAATGTGTTTGGGGGGTGGAGAGATGAAGGGATGGAGGAGGGTGAGGGGAGGGAAGAGAGAAACAAAGGTCCATTTAAGATCCTGTTTCATTTACTCTTTCTTTTTTTTACCTGTCCCTCCCTCCCAGTCAGACCCCTCCCAGTCAGACCCCTCCCAGTCAGATCCCTCCCAGTCAGAGACCCCTCCCAGTCAGACCCCTCCCAGTCAGACCCCTCCCAGTCAGATCCCTCCCAGTCAGACCCCTCCCAGTCAGACCCTCCTAGTCAGACCCTCCTAGTCAGATCCTCCTAGTCAGACCCTCCTAGTCAGACCCTCCTAGTCAGATCCTCCTAGTCAGACCCTCCTAGTCAGACCCTCCTAGTCAGACCCCTCCCAGTCAGATCCCTCCCAGTCAGATCCCTCCCAGTCAGATCCCTGCCAGTCAGATCCCTCCTAGTCAGATCCCTCCTAGTCAGATCCCTTCTAGTCAGATCCCTCCTAGTCAGACCCCTTCCAGTCAGATCCCTCCCAGTCATACCCCTCCTAGTCAGACCCCTCCTAGTCAGACCCCTCCCAGTCAGACCCCTCCCAGTCAGATCCCTCCCAGTCTGATCCCTCCCAGTCAGATCCCTCCCAGTCAGACCCCTCCCAGTCAGACCCCTCCCAGTCAGATTCCTCCTAGTCAGATCCCTCCCAGTCAGATCCCTCCCAGTCTGATCCCTCCCAGTCAGATCCCTCCCAATCTGATCCCTCCCAGTCAGATCCCTCCCAGTCAGAATTAATTGGCGAGCGTCTCTTGTTTTTTCTCTCTCTGTGTTCTGAACGGTTCTGAGAACTGGTTGAGTTCGGGTTTCATCGCCCTCAGAAGGCCAGGGAGATGACGACTCCTGTTTCACCCAGAAAAAAGGAACCCGGGTCCCAAATGGTTTCCATCGAAACTAGATGCCAGTCAAACTCCCAGAAAGCTCTCTGATATCAGAGGAAAATAATGTGTTTCCTGGTAGGTAGGCCATGCCAAGTGAGACACACATGATTGCAATTTTCCCCTTTGACCACCATATAATACGATACATCGCTCTCTCTCTCTCTCTCTCTCTCTCTCTCTCTCTCTCTCTCTCTCTGTTTCTCTCTGTTTCTCTCTGTCTATGTCTCTGTCTCTCTGTCTCTGTCTCTGTCTCTGTGTCTCTCTGTGTCTGTCTCTGTCTCTCTCTCTGTCTCTGTCTCTCTCTCTGTCTCTCTCTGTCTCTCTCTCTCTCTCTCTCTCTGTTTCTCTCTGTTTCTCTCTGTCTATGTCTCTGTCTCTCTGTCTCTGTCTCTGTCTCTGTGTCTCTCTGTGTCTGTCTCTGTCTCTCTCTCTGTCTCTGTCTCTCTCTGTCTCTGTCTCTCTCTCTCTCTCTCTCTGTTTCTCTCTGTCTATGTCTCTCTGTCTCTGTCTCTGTGTCTCTCTGTCTCTGTCTTTCTGTCTCTCTCTCTCTCTCTCTCTTTCTGTTTCTCTCTGTTTCTGTCTCTCTGTCCCTGTCTCTGTCTCTCTCTCTCTCTCTCTCTCTCAGTTTCTCTCTGTCTCTCTGTCTCTGTCTCTGTCTCTCTCTCTCTCTCTCTCTCTCTCTCTCTCTCTCTCTCTCTCTCTCTCTCTCTCTCTCTCTCTGTCTCTCTCTCTCTCTCTCTCCTCTCCTCTCTGGTAAATATGGCTGCCGTCCATGTAGTTACTGTAATAATATTTGCCATCTGATGTGTGCTTGAAAAGTGATGAATATGGTTTCATTGCTGTGGATAGTTACCTCTTTCCCCTCCCCTCCCCTCTCTCTATATTGAACTTGAATTTCAACATGTTTCCCCCCCCCCTTGTTGCATGTTCATATGTAAAACAACAGTGCCTGTGATGTGATCGTTGTGCTGGGCCTGGGTGGTCTGTGTTACTATGTAGACCTATTTAACAGTGCCTGTGATGTGATCGTTGTGCTGGGCCTGGGACCCTCCCATTGGGGTTGACTGCTTTAAGACAGCGTGATTATTTTCCCAAATGTTGTGGGTGGACATTTGGTTGTGTTAAAATATAGTAATGAACCACTCAGGTACATGTTATGCCTGTCTAGACTGATATTTTGCGTCTCTTTTAACTATACTTTCAACAACTCAATTTAATTGAGACAAAAAAGCTACATGTTTTAAGTTTTATTTAACTAACCAAGGCAATAGGATTGAACAGATTCATAAACAGTCATAATATATCACAGTCACACTCAATTTAAAGTAACATTTTTGTCACATTTTCTATCTTTACAGCTGGTTGAAATGAAATTTGAGGGCCCCAAGATGGCCTTTTTGGCTGAATCATGATCTGCAGTACTTATACTGACCAGTAGGGAGCACTCTAAGTACATATACCTGACCACCTCTGTCATCTTCAAACTAACACTGAAACATTTTCTTTAGTAAATTACATTGAATTGAAGTTGAATTTATTTAAAATATAAGTATATTATCATGAGACCAACATTTATTTCGATATGATGACTTAATTATAATTTCCCTTTTAATCATGATTTATTTTTTTCTCCAAAAGATTTTGTTTTCCTCAGTATATGCATTACTTAGTTTTTTCGGTCTTCTTTCCTTACCATCATTATAGGCTCATCATTTTCTCTCTTCTCTAACTAAAATCTCACACATTAAGACATGGTAACACACTCAACGTATGGCACAACTCCCGCAACTGACTCATTGGAGATTATACCATCCAATCTACTTTATACCTCAAACAGATAATACCATCCAATCTATTCTATACCTCAAACAGATAATACCATCCAATCTACTCTATACCTCAAACAGATAATACCATCCAAGCTACTCTATACCTCAAACAGATAATACCATCCAATCTACTCTATACCTCAAACAGATAATACCATCCAAGCTACTCTGTACCTCAAACAGATAATACCATCCAATCTACTCTATACCTCAAACAGATAATACCATCCAATCTACTCTATACCTCAAACAGATAATACCATCCAAGCTACTCTATACCTCAATCAGATAATACCATCCAAGCTACTCTATACCTCAAACAGATAATACCATCCAATCTACTCTATACCTCAAACAGATAATACCATCCAATCTATTCTATACCTCAAACAGATAATACCATCCAAGCTACTCTATACCTCAAACAGATAGATAATACCATCCAAGCTACTCTATACCTCAAACAGATAGATAATACCACCCAAGCTACTCTATACCTCAAACAGATAATACCATCCAATCTACTTTACACCTCAAACAGATAATACCTTCCAATCTACTTTACACCTCAAACAGATAATACCATCCAAGCTACTCTATACCTCAAACAGATAATACCATCCAATCTACTTTATACCTCAAACATATAATACCATCCAAGCTACTCTATACCTCAAACAGATAATACCATCCAAGCTACTCTATACCTCAAACATATTATACCATCCAAGCTACTCTATACCTCAAACAGATAATACCATCCAATCTACTTTATACCTCAAACAGATAATACCATCCAATCTACTCTATACCTCAAACAGATAATACCATCCAATCTACTTTATACCTCAAACAGATAATACCATCCAAGCTACTCTAAACCTCAAACAGATAATACCATCCAAGCTACTCTATACCTCAAACATATTATACCATCCAAGCTACTCTATACCTCAAACAGATAATACCATCCAATCTACTTTATACCTCAAACAGATAATACCATTCAATCTACTCTATACCTCAAACAGATAATACCATCCAATCTACTCTATACCTCAAACAGATAATACCATCCAAGATACTCTATACCTCAAACAGATAATACCATCCAAGCTACTCTATACCTCAAACAGATAATACCATCCAATCTACTTTATACCTCAAACAGATAATACCATTCAATCTACTCTATACCTCAAACAGATAATACCATCCAATCTACTCTATACCTCAAACAGATAATACCATCCAATCTACTCTATACCTCAAACAGATAATACCATCCAAGATACTCTATACCTCAAACAGATAATACCATCCAATCTACTCTAAACCTCAAACAGATAATACCATCCAAGCTACTCTATACCTCAAACCTATTATACCATCCAAGCTACTCTATACCTTAAACAGATAATACCATCCAAGATACTCTATACCTTAAACAGATAATACCATCCAAGATACTCTATGCCTACAACAGATAATACCATCCAAGATACTCTATACCTACAACAGATAATACCATCCAATCTACTTTACACCTCAAACAGATAATAACATCCAAGCTACTCTATACCTCAAACCTATTATACCACCCAAGCTACTCAATACCTCAAACAGATCAGAGGTAGGACCCATATCCCTGAAATGACACATTCTGTATTTAAGCTCCTTCTTCAAACAGAAACGTGTTGAAAAGTGAGTTGGACGACTGGCTGGATGTGACAGGAGCGAGGCTTGGAAAGTTTGATGTCATGAGTTTTAATCATGTGCTGTGGCCGCTCGCCGCCTGCCTGGGAGCATGGCGAGGCGTGGCATGATGGCTCTGTAAAGATGTGGTTCTGGGAAGCTGCCAGGTCCACTGGCACAACAGGCCTAGCTTCAGCCCACAGAAAGAATCCCTGACCCAGGCTAGATCCAGGAGCAGGCTGGGGCCTAGCGTTGCATAGTGGAGGTTTATTACTGAAACTCTCCCCCTTCACAGTAGCTACTGAGGGGTCAGTGTGTGGAGGAAGAGGGAAGGAAAGGGCAGACAAATGAATGGAAGTCATCCTGGTTATTAGGCTGTGAGTTGTTAGAATGTACGAAGGATAGACTGTTTAGTGAATAAGAGTGTGTTTCTCTGTGTGTTAGTGTTTAAACGATGACCCATATTGTTAGATAGTGTGGATAAATGTCGTTCTTAATTGACTGTGATACAAGTATCGTGGGATAAGCATGATTCATGAATTATATTTCATTATATTTGTCTCCGTTTTTGGTCAACCATTCCAACATGTTCTCTCCTAGCGTCTAGCTTAGTGTATAAACTTACAGTAGGATACAGTGTACAGAATATTTGAGTTGTTTCATCACTTCCATAAAACATTTACTTTACGAGACAGAGAGGCAGTACAGCTAGGCTAAAGACACTTCACTGTAGACACTGCTGGAGACACTACACTTTTCTGGCTCTTCCTTGAAGACCCTTAATTATGGTATAGTGTCTAGTCTGCCTGTAAGACATAATCATTGTTCATCAGTACATTGAAAAGAGGCAGATCCTCATCACCTTACAGATGATATGGTAGAAAAAAGACATTTTCAATGCAAGAGGATCATACTTATTAAAACATGTTTGAGTTTGACTACTGGAACACATTATTGGCTGTAGTTATCGTGTTATAGAATTTGGATATAAAATGGGCCTACACACCATTATCCAAGTGTTAACATTTGTATGAATTAAAATCAACGTCTGTAATTTGAAATGCTTTATTTATTCACATCACTATTGAAAAAGAATAGGATATTGTAAATATATGACGAATAACATTCAAACTGCATGTCTCTTCACTTTGTTTAGAAGCTCTGTCCAATCTGACAAGAGCTTCCTGAAACGTTACCAGAAGGGGCCGAGAATGTTATCTGTGGTCAAAGTGGATCTTTGCTATCTTTATCTCCTTCTCACTGACTATTTCCCGGCCCCAGATAGAGAGGTACATCTCACGGGAGAAGGCAGGTTTCCTCAGCACAGCCAGCCACAGACTCACACAGAGCACCGCTCCTTTGCAGATTGGTATAAACGGGACAGACAATCGATCGGTCCATGAGTATGTCCCAAATGGCAGCCTATTCCCGACATAGTCCACTACTTTTGTTGCCCGGCTTCCATGGGTTGCAATAGTGCACTACTTTTGACCACGGACCCAAAGGGCTCGGGTCAAAAGTAGTTGACTATATAGGGAACTGGGTGTCATTTGGGACTGGGACCATTTGTCATAATGATGACAAATGACTGTTTTGCAACCCATGGAGGACAGACAGCAAAATCCCTGGGTGTTTTTCCATTACACAGCCAGAGGAATGCTCTTTCACAGAGTTAGATGCCACAGAGCAGTAGAACAGGGATTTTTACCAATTTAACTAAAGCACTGCCACCCACCCATTGTGTGATAAGGAAGGATTTACAGAAAGAGCAGGTAATGTATAGTTTACTTCACAGCTTGCCTTTTATGTATGATGATGGTGCTCCTTAGAGTGTATACACACACAAACACACAAACACACACACACACGCACACACACACACACACACACACACACAAACACACACACACACAAACACACAAACACACACACACACACAAACACACACACACAAACACACACAAACACACACACACACACACACACACAACCACACACACACACACACAAACACACACACACACACACACAAACACACACACACACACACAAACACACACACACACACACAAACACACAAACACACACACACACAAACAAAATTAATTTCAATTAAAAATCCTATTTTCCCTAATCCCTAAAGTTAACCCTGATTCTAACCCCTAAAATTGAAATAGCCTTCACCCCCTCATCTCTTCATGGGGACGTGGGAAATGGGAGACATTTCCTTGTTTTACTATCCTTGTGGGGACTTTTGGGGATAGAAGAACAAGACCACACACACACACACACACACACTCAAACACGTTGTGAGCTTCCTGTGTCGTGTAGGATTACATTGTCGGAGTTTGTAGGAGGACAAAACAGAGCAAAAGCAAAAATGAATTGACTGGAAATGGTAGGCCTATTGGGTCCACTAACAGGTACAAAAGGTATTGTTGATAACTGACGCTCCCTATCTCTCTTCAGAGATCGTTTACTCCACCCACGGAGTTCACATTGTCTGTTGTGAAATTGGGTGTTGTAGAATTGGGTGTTGTAGTTCCCCTACTGTAACAAGCCCCAGGTGAGATAATTTGTAATATTTGACAGTTGAATGTGATGTGATGTCTGATCTGCGTCCCAAATGGCACCCTATTCTCTATATAGTGCTATATGGGCTGTGGTCAAAAGTAGAGCAGATAGGGATTAGGGAATAGGGTGCCATTTAATATCAGGCAGTATGAGGACAGTGTGATGATATCAGGCACTATGAGGATAGTGTGATATCAGGCAGTATGAGGACTGTGTGATATCAGGCAGTATGAGGATAGTGTGATATCAGGCAGTATGAGGACAGTGTGATATCAGGCAGTATGAGGACATTGTGATATCAGGCAGTATGAGGATAGTGTGATATCAGGCAGTATGAGGATAGTGTGATATCAGGCAGGCGTTTGTCTCAGTCAGAACAGAGCAAAACAGAGCAGAACAGAACAGAGCAGAACAGGAAAATAACAGAGCAGAACAGAGCAGAGCAGAACAGGAAAATAACAGAACAGAGCAGAACAGGAAAATAACAGAACAGAGCAGAACAGGAAAATAACAGAACAGAGCAGAACAGGAAAATGACAGTACAGAGCAGAACAGGAAAACAACAGAACAGAGCAGAACAGGAAAATAACAGAACAGAGCAGAACAAAAAAATAACAGAACAGAGCAGAACAGGAAAATAACAGAACAGAGCAGAACAGGAAAATAACAGAGCAGAACAGAGAAAAACAGAGCAGATCAGGAAAATAACAGAGAAAAACAGAGCAGATCAGGAAAATAACAGATCAGAGCAGAACAGGAAAATAACAGAGCAGAACAGAACAGGAAAATAACAGAGCAGAACAGAACAGGACAGAACAGGGGGTGTCGTGCCAGGTCCACATTAGAGGAGTCTTTCAAGTTCTCGTCACCTCCTCCTACTCATCAGTGCAGAGTCTGTGTTGTGGTCTACAGGCTGCTCAACACCCAACTTCTGAGGAGAACCCCCCTCTTTACAGTGTGTGTGTGTGTGTGTGTGTGTGTGTGTTCGCTCTCATTTAAAGGGTTATTCCCAGTGCGTAGGATGCTGGAACTCTTGCCCCTTGAAAGTGCCCCTTACCTCCTCCTCCTCTCCTCCCTTCCTCTCCTCCTATCCTACTCTCCTCCTCCACTCCTCCCTTCCTCCCATACTCTCTTATATGTCCTCATTCCCAACGTTTTGCAAAACTCCTCTGTCAGAGATGACGGGAATGTGTGTGTGTGCGTGTGTGTGTGTGTGTGCGTGTTTGTGTGTGCGTGTGTATGTGAGTGACTCAGCATGATAGTGTAATCATCTCTAGGGCCCCAGCAGCTTGGCCCAATAAACCAGTGGATGAAAGAGCCTGGTGTCATCCTACTGCTGTCTAACGCCTGTCCTGTGTGTGTTACTTTATGTGTGTGTGTGATACTTTATGTGTGTGTGTTACTTCATGTGTATGTGTGTGTGTGTTACTTTATGTGTATGTGTGTGTGTTACTTTATGTGTGTGTGTGTGTGTGTGTGTTACTCTATGTGTGTGTGTGTTACTTTATGTGTGTGTGTTACTTTATGTGTGTGTGTGTGTTACTTTATGTGTGTGTGTGTTACTTTATGTGTGTGTGTGTGTGTGTGTGTGTTTATGTGTGTGTGTGTGTGTGTGTGTCTTACTTTATGTGTGTGTCTTACTTTATGTGTGTGTGTTACTTTATGTGTGTGTGTGTGTGTTACTTTATGTGTGTGTGTGTTACTTTATGTGTGTGTGTTACTTTATGTGTGTGTGTTACTTTGTGTGTGTGTGTTACTTTATGTGTGTGTGTGTGTTACTTTATGTGTGTGTGTTACTTTATGTGTGTGTGTGTGTGTGTGTGTTACTTTATGTGTGTGTGTGTTACTTTATGTGTGTGTGTTACTTTATGTGTGTGTGTGTGTGTTACTTAATGTGTGTGTGTTACTTAATGGTTGTGTGTTACTTTATGTGTGTGTGTTACTTTATGTGTGTGTGTGTTACTTTATGTGTGTGTGTGTGTGTTACTTTATGTGTGTGTGTGTTACTTTATGTGTGTGTGTTACTTTATGTGTGTGTGTTACTTTGTGTGTGTGTGTTACTTTATGTGTGTGTGTGTGTGTTACTTTATGTGTGTGTTACTTTATGTGTGTGTGCGTGTGTGTTACTTTATGTGTGTGTGTGTGTGTGTGTGTTAATTTATGTGTGTGTGTGTGTTACTTTATGTGTGTGTGTGTGTTACTTTATGTGTGTGTGTAACTTTATGTGTGTGTGTGTGTTACTTTATGTGTGTGTGTATATTACTTTATGTGTGTGTGTGTTACTTTATGTGTGTGTGTGTGTTACTTTATGTGTGTGTGTTACTTTATGTGTGTGTTACTTTATGTGTGTGTTACTTTATGTGTGTGTGTTACTTTATGTGTGTGTATTACTTTATGTGTGTGTGTGTGTGTGTGTGTTACTTTATGTGTGTGTGTGTGTTACTTTATGTGTGTGTGTGTGTGTGTGTGTTACTCTATGTGTGTGTGTGTTACTTTTTGTGTGTGTGTGTTACTTTATGTGTGTGTGTGTGTTTCTTTATGTGTGTGTGTGTGTGTTACTTTATGTGTGTGTGTGTGTTTCTTTATGTGTGTGTGTGTGTTTCTTTATGTGTGTGTGTTACTTTATGTGTGTGTTTTACTTTATGTATGTGTGTGTGTTACTTTATATGTGTGTGTTACTTTATGTGTGTGTGTTACTTTGTGTGTGTGTTACTTTATGTGTGTGTGTTACTTTATGTGTGTGTGTGTGTTACTTTATGCGTGTGTGTGTGTTACTTTATGCGTGTGTGTGTGTGTTACTTTTTGTGTGTGTGTGTTACTTCATGTGTGTGTGTGTGTTACTTTATGTGTGTGTGTGTTACTTTGTGTGTGTGTCACTTTATGTGTGTGTTACTTTATGTGTGTGTGTGTGTTACTTCATGTGTGTGTGTGTGTGTGTTACTTTATGTGTGTGTGTGTGTGTCACTTTATGTGTGTGTGTTATTTTATGCGTGTGTATGTGTGTGTATGTGTGTGTTTGTTACTTTATGTATGTGTGTGTGTGTGTTAATTTATGTGTGCGTGTGTTACTTTGTGTGTGTGTGTGTGTGTGTGTGTGTTTGTTACTTTATGTGTGTGTGTGTGTGTTACCTATGTGTGTTTCTCTGTGTGTGTGTGTTACTCTATGTGTGTGAGTCTTACTTTATATGTGTGTGTTTTACTTTATGTTCGTGTGGGTAGGTGTTACTTTATGTGTGTGTGTGTGTGTGTGTGTGTGTGTTTCTTTATGTGTGTGCGTGTTACTTTATGTGTGTGTTTGTTCGTTACTTTATGTGTGTGTGTGTTTGTTACTTTATGTGTGTGTGTGTGTTACTTTATGTGTGTGTGTGTGTGTGTGTGTTACTTTATGTGTGTGTGTGTTACTTTATATGTGTGTGTGTTTGTTACTTTATGTGTGTGTGTGTGTGTTACTTTATGTGTGTGTGTTTGTTACTTTATGTGTGTGTGTTACTTTGTGTGTGTGTTACTTTATGTGTGTGTGTGTTACTTTATGTGTGTGTGTTTGTTACTTTGTGTGTGTGTGTGTGTGTGTGTGTTTGTTACTTTATGTGTGTGTGTGTTACCTATGTGTGTTTCTCTGTGTGTGCGTGTTACCTATGTGTGTTTCTCTGTGTGTGTGTGTTACTCTATGTGTGTGAGTCTTACTTTATATGTGTGTGTTTTACTTTATGTTCGTGTGGGTAGGTGTTACTTTATGTGTGTGTGTGTGTGTGTTTCTTTATGTGTGTGCGTGTTACTTTATGTGTGTGTTTGTTCGTTACTTTATGTGTGTGTGTGTGTTTGTTACTTTATGTGTGTGTGTGTGTTACTTTATGTGTGTGTGTGTGTGTTACTTTATGTGTGTGTGTGTGTGTTACTTTATGTGTGTGTGTGTTTGTTACTTTATGTGTGTGTGTGTGTGTTACTTTATGTGTGTGTTTGTTACTTTATGTGTGTGTGTTACTTTGTGTGTGTGTTACTTTATGTGTGTGTGTGTGTTACTTTATGTGTGTGTGTTTGTTACTTTATGTGTGTGTGTGTTACTTTATTCGTGTGTGTGTGTGTGTTACTTTATGTGTGTGTGTGTGTGTGTTACTTTATGTGTGTATGTGTTACTTTATGTGTGTGTGTGTGTTACTTTATGTGTGTGTGTGTTTGTTACTTTATGTGTGTGTGTGTGTGTTACTTATTGTGTGTGTGTGTTACTTTATGTGTGTGTGTGTGTTACTTTGTGTCTGTTCTACTTTATGTGTGTGTGTGAGTGTGTTACTTTATGTGTGTGTGTGTTACTTTATGTGTGTGTGTGTTACTTTATGTGTGTATGTGTTACTTTATGTGTGTGTGTTTGTTACTTTATGTGTGTGTGTTACTTTGTGTGTGTGTTACTTTATGTGTGTGTGTTACTTTGTGTGTGTGTGTGTGTTACTTTATGCATGTGTGTGTGTCTGTTACTTTATGCGTGTGTGTGTGTGTGTTACTTTATGTGTGTGTGTGTGTTACTTTATGTTTGTGTCACTTTATGTGTGTGTGTGTGTGTGTTACTTCATGTGTGTGTGTGTGTGTTACTTTATGTGTGTGTGTGTGTGTCACTTTATGTGTGTGTGTTATTTTATGCGTATGTGTGTGTGTGTGTTTGTTACTTTATGTATGTGTGTGTGTGTGTTAATTTATGTGTGCGTGTGTTACTTTGTGTGTGTGTGTGTGTGTTTGTTACTTTATGTGTGTGTGTGTTACCTATGTGTGTTTCTCTGTGTGTGTGTGCGTGTTACCTATGTGTGTTTATGTGTGTGTGTCTGTGTGTGTGTGTGTGTGTGTGTGTGTGTGTGTGTGTTACTCTATGTGTGTGAGTCTTACTTTATATGTGTGTGTTTTACTTTATGTTCGTGTTGGTAGGTGTTACTTTATGTGTGTGTGTGTGTGTGTGTGTTTCTTTATGTGTGTGTGTGTCTGTTACTTTATGTGTGTGTGTGTTTGTTACTTTATGTGTGTGTGTGTTTGTTACTTTTTTTTGTGTGTGTGTGTGTGTGTGTGTGTGTGTGTGTGTGTGTGTGTGTGTGTGTGTGTGTGTGTGTGTGTGTGTGTGTGTGTGTGTGTGTGTGTGTGTGTGTGTGTGCGAATCAGACCTGGGTTCAAATACATGTGTGTTTCAGTATCTGGTCTTTCAAATACTTTTTCTATTTATTTGAGTATTTTCAAAACAAGTACTCTTATTTGATTTTTTTATGGTTATTTTGTAAGAAATAAATACTATTTGAGAATTTTTTCAAATACCTGGGTTAAATGCATGGGAGCGTATTTGAGTAATTACACATTCATAAAAATATTAAACTGCTTGTCTTTCCAAATAAAATATATTTGAATAGTTACTTTGAATGTATATGAAAGTAATTGAGATATTTGAAATAGTATTTGAACCCAGGTCTGTTGCTTGTGTGTGCCCTTATGTCTCTGTGTGTCACAGGATGCGCTAGGTGTCAACACTCCTCTGTCAGTGGCAGTACAGGAGCTGGCATGGCCTCTAACAACCTAACCCTCTAACACAGCACTGGACCCTCTCCAAGTCACACAGACAGGCAGGCAGGCAGGCCAACCCACCCCAGCCTTCATCTCCCCAGTGATGAGCGTGAGCTTGCACATTTCAGCATCATGCCAACACTTCCTGGGGATTCAGAATAAAAAGGGATCTTTGATCTCTTCTAGTTACTAGTTGGAATATATTCTTAGGCTTGCCAAATGGCACCCTATTCCCTATGTAGTGCACTACTTTTGACCTGAGCCCTATGGGTCCTGATCAAAAGTAGTGCACTTCACAGGGAATTTGGGACAAATACGAAAACATAATGCTGTGAAACCCAGTGGTATGGTTATGCACTGTGGTAGCTGTATCTCTCACTACAGCACAATATGGGTCGTATCTAACTACTGTGGTAGCTGTATCTCTCACTACAGCACAATATGGGTTGTATCTAACTACTGTGGTAGCTGTATCTGACACTACAGCACAGCATGGGTGGTATCAAACTACTGTGGTAGCTGTATCTGACACTACAGCACGACATGGGTCGTATCTAACTACTGTGGTAGCTGTATCTCTCACTACAGCACAACATGGGTCGTTTCTAACTACTGTGGTAGCTGTGTCTGACACTACAGCACAACATGGGTCATATCTAACTACTGTGGTAGCTGTATCTGACACTACAGCACAACATGGGTCGTATCTAACTACTGTGGTAGCTGTATCTCTCACTACAGCACAACATGGGTGGTATCTAACTACTGTGGTAGCTGTATCTGACACTACAGCACAACATGGGTCGTATCTAACTACTGTGGTAGCTGTATCTCTCACTACAGCACAACATGAGTCGTTTCTAACTACTGTGGTAGCTGTATCTCTCACTACAGCACAACATGGGTCATTTCTAACTACTGTGGTAGCTGTATCTCTCACTACAGCACAACATGGGTCATTTCTAACTACTGTGGTAGCTGTATCTCTCACTACAGCACAACATGGGTCATTTCTAACTACTGTGGTAGCTGTATCTCTCACTACAGCACAACATGGGTCATTTCTAACTACTGTGGTAGCTGTATCTCTCACTACAGCACAACATGGGTCATTTCTAACTACTGTGGTAGCTGTCTCTGACTTTTCTTAGTATATTTATAGTAATGCTCTCCACATGTGGTGGATATATCTTAACTGTCCAGCCAATCACAGTATAATACACTAAGCTCTCCACAGAGAGTCCCGCTCCTAAGATCCTTATAGTGCCATTGAATTACTGTTTATTTTCTCTGCCTTCATAATGGATTGGCCAATTTCAGTTCATCTGAGATAATTCACTGTAGAGGTATCCATATAATGACTAACAATGCTTCTGACCGGCTGGCTCAGGCCTTTTCACTCCCCAGCGTACGATTAAGCTGGTAATTAGCCTGTAGCGCGCATGCTAATCTAAATAGTAAATACTCCACGACTGGGGGGGGAGAGAGTGGCGTGTCTATGTCTTAGGACTCGGAAGGACCCCTTCTCTGTCAGAGTTGAGCTGAGTGTTCTTATAGGCGTCTATGGAGATGCCTATTTGTCTATGTGCCGCTGGGCTGGGCTGGGCTGAATTGACAGCGTGAGGAAGGAAGCTGAGTTTCATCAAGCCAGCCCCCAGGTACCAGTGGCTTGGTGGATCCAGGTTAATGTGTGTTCCCACGGTGCAGAGCAGTATTAAGCACCAGGTGGAACAGGAAAACATTCCATGACCGGGTTGAGAGAGAGAGAGGGAGAGACCATCTTTGAAGGCTTTGGAGAATCTCCATTGAAATTGAGTTATATTTGGTTGCTTCTTCCTTGACCTTTGACCATGGTATCTCCAGTACCGTGCCTTCATATGGGAAGATGTATTCAGTCGTTAAGTAATCAATCCAAAGCCTCATGTCACATGGCTATGAATCACTGAAGCTTGCTCCAGTCTCTGTGGTCAACTGTTGTCAGTCGGACCGCTCTACGTTATGGTCGCACAGCTCTGCATGGTCCTCCCATGACCACACATTCTGACCACGGTCCTGGTCATCTAAGGTCAGGTTGTGCATGGGTTTAGGTTGGGAGCGACTCCCTTTCCTCTCCTCACAGCTGACCCCAGCGATGTGAGGAGAGGGGAGTAGTCTCTGTCTCTCTCTCTCTCTCTGTCCCTCTCCCTGTTCCTCTCCATTCTCCATCCTAACCCCAAAGGGACAACACCCAGTCCTGTCTCCCTCTCTCTCATTGAGGGTGCTGTGATGATGGGACACCAAAGAGAAGCATCCCTGTCTCCACCAAACTCAGGGGGGGAAATGGATGACGGGGAGAGAGAGGAAGAGAGAGAGAGATGAGAGAGAGAGGAGCCGCCTGTGAGTTTGTCGGTTGGTGGCTGTCTGTCCTGGCTGTCCTCTGTGACACAGTGGCGGACTGACTCGTTGGCTTGGCTGACTGACTGCTTGGCTGGCTGACTGACTGGTTGGCTTGGCTGACTGACTACTTGGCTGGCTGACTGATTGCCTGGCTGGCTGACTGTCTAGGCCTGTCTCCCTGGCCTCTCGACTCCGGTCCCTGCTGGTTAGATGCTGTCTGACTCAGAGCAACACTTCCATTCAGCTGGAAACCACGCTGTTGGACCGAACCCATTACATCAGTGGTCCATCCTCATCCTTCATCCTCACACTGAAGTATTTTCTCTTGGGAGACAACCACTATAGCTGTGTCTCAAATAGCATCATATTCCCTATATCCTGGTCAGAAGTTGTACACTATAAGGAATAGTGTACCATTTGAGACACTCTGTAGAGAGGATATGGTAACTTCAGGTTAGAGTTGAACAAACTATTGGGCATATGAAAGGAAGCATGGTAACTTCAGGTTAGAGTTGAATGGACTATTGGGCCTTTGGAATGAAGCATGGTAACTTCAGATTAGAGTTGAATGGACTTTTGGGCCTTTGGAATGAAGCATGGTAACTTCAGGTTAGAGTTGAATGGACTATTGGGCCTTTGGAAGGAAGGATGGTAACTTCAGGTTAGAGTTGAATCTAGTACATGCTAACTCCAAAGAGTTTATAAGCCATATACTCCTTTGTCTCTAAGATGATGAATATATTAAAGCTAATAAACTTCTCTTGAATTTTCCATTATTCCCCTGGTAATCACATGTACAGTGCCTTGCGAAAGTATTCGGCCCCCTTGAACTTTGCGACCTTTTGCCACATTTCAGGCTTCAAACATAAAGATATAAAACTGTATTTTTTTGTGAAGAATCAACAACAAGTGGGACACAATCATGAAGTGGAACGACATTTATTGGATATTTCAACTTTTTTAACAAATCGAAAACTGAAAAATTGGGCGTGCAAAATTATTCAGCCCCTTTACTTTCAGTGCAGCAAACTCTCTCCAGAAGTTCAGTGAGGATCTCTGAATGATCCAATGTTGACCTAAATGACTAATGATGATAAATACAATCCACCTGTGTGTAATCAAGTCTCCGTATAAATGCACCTGCACTGTGATAGTCTCAGAGGTCCGTTAAAAGCGGAGAGAGCATCATGAAGAACAAGGAACGCACCAGGCAGGTCCGAGATACTGTTGTGAAGAAGTTTAAAGCCGGATTTGGATACAAAAAGATTTCCCAAGCTTTAAACATCCCAAGGAGCACTGTGCAAGCGATAATATTGAAATGGAAGGAGTATCAGACCACTGCAAATCTACCAAGACCTGGCCGTCCCTCTAAACTTTCAGCTCATACAAGGAGAAGACTGATCAGAGATGCAGCCAAGAGGCCCATGATCACTCTGGATGAACTGCAGAGATCTACAGCTGAGGTGGGAGACTCTGTCCTTAGGACAACAATCAGTCGTATATTGCACAAATCTGGCCTTTATGGAAGAGTGGCAAGAAGAAAGCCATTTCTTAAAGATATCCATAAAAAGCGTCGTTTAAAGTTTGCCACAAGCCACCTGGGAGACACACCAAACATGTGGAAGAAGGTGCTCTGGTCAGATGAAACCAAAATTGAACTTTTTGGCAACAATGCAAAACGTTATGTTTGGCGTAAAAGCAACACAGCTCATCACCCTGAACACACCATCCCCACTGTCAAACATGGTGGTGGCAGCATCATGGTTTGGGCCTGCTTTTCTTCAGCAGGGACAGGGAAGATGGTTAAAATTGATGGGAAGATGGATGGAGCCAAATACAGGACCATTCTGGAAGAAAACCTGATGGAGTCTGCAAAAGACCTGAGACTGGGACGGAGATTTGTCTTCCAACAAGACAATGATCCAAAACATAAAGCAATGGTTCAAAAATAAACATATCCAGGTGTTAGAATGGCCAAGTCAAGGTCCAGACCTGAATCCAATCGAGAATCTGTGGAAAGAACTGAAAACTGCTGTTCACAAATGCTCTCCATCCAACCTCACTGAGCTCGAGCTGTTTTGCAAGGAGGAATGGGAAAAAAAATTCAGTCTCTCGATGTGCAAAACTGATAGAGACATACCCCAAGCGACTTACAGCTGTAATCGCAGCAAAAGGTGGCGCTACAAAGTATTAACTTAAGGGGGCTGAATAATTTTGCACGCCCAATTTTTTGATTTGTTAAAAAAGTTTGAAATATCCAATAAATGTCATTCCACTTCATGATTGTGTCCCACTTGTTGTTGATTCTTCACAAAAAAATACAGTTTTATATCTTTATGTTTGAAGCCTGAAATGTGGCAAAAGGTCGCAAAGTTCAAGGGGGCCGAATACTTTCGCAAGGCACTGTATCATATCTAATCTTTGATCTTGGTAATCATGTTCATCAAATCTAGTCTTTGGTCTTTGTAATCATATTTATCATATCTAGACTTTGGTGTTTGTAATCATGTTTATCATATCTAGACTTTGGTGTTTGTAATCACGTTTATCATATCTAGTCCTTGGTCTTGGTAATCACATTTATCATATCTAATCTTTGGTGTTTGCAATCACATTTATCATATATTTATTATATCTAAACAAAACCAGTTGAGAAGGTTCAGAGCAGCTGAAAGGGCATGGTGATAATAGACAGAAGGCCTATATTCTCATATCAACAAGGCTCTTGAGCCAGTAATTTTAGGAGGCCTCAGGGCATATTCAAACTGTGTCATACACACACACAGACACTCACTCACCCCTGAAAACAAACGGCGCTGGTGTTGAGTTGAGAGTGTGAGACGTGACACGTCTGGCGGAATGGAATCACTTCCTTCTGTGAACTGGGCGCCCATTGTCACTGCGACCCCTACCCAGTTAACCTCCGACCCAGGGGTCAACATGACAACTAGCCCACTGAGGATTCGGGTGTGTGTGAGCGTGCAGAGAGTGTGTGTGTTTGCGCGTTCGCAGCCACAGGTGTCTGGTAGGGTGTCAAGTGGGCTTTTGGGGCCTCATTTTCACCATCTGTTTCCAGGGTGATGGGATGGGGGAGGGGTTACCAACACATGTCTGGAGGAAGGAGGGAGGGAGGGGACGGGCGGTGGGCAGAGGGGGTGAATGGAGGGACGAAGCAGGCCGCAGGAAGACTGGCAGGTGCTTGTGGATGTTAGCCCCTCTTTTGCCCCCTTCACTGGGGGGGATTTAGGGTAATTGCGGGGTCGAGTTTAGGGTGGGGTTGTTGGATCTCAAGATCAGAGGTTAGGACAGAGCCGAGGGCATGCACGCCACTCAGAGAGGCACCTTCTGTGTGTTAACTTACTTTTTGATGAGGCCTGTGTGCTAACTTCCTCTCTGTTGAGGCCTGTGTTGGGGGGAGTGGGCTTGGTCATGTTACTAATAATCATGTTGGAGGGGAGTGGGCTTGGTCATGTTACTAATAATCATGTTGGGAGGGGAGTGGGCTTGGTCATGTTACTAATAATCATGTTGGGGGGGGGAGTGGGCTTGGTCATGTTACTAATAATCATGTTGGGAGGAGTTGGCTTGGTCATGTTACTAATAATCATGTTGGGGGGGAGTGGGCTTGGTCATGTTACTAATAATTATGTTGGGGGGGAGTGGGCTTGGTCATGTTACTAATAATCATGTTGGGGGGGGGAGTGGGCTTGGACATGTTAATAATAAAAATGTTGGGGGAGTGGGCTTGGTCATGTTACTAATAATCATGTTGGGAGGGGAGTGGGCTTGGTCATGTTACTAATAATCATGTTGGGAGGGGAGTGGGCTTGGTCATGTTACTAATAATCATGTTGGGGGGAGTGGGCTTGGTCATGTTACTAATAATCATGTTGGGGGAGTGGGCTTGGTCATGTTACTAATAATCATGTTGGGAGGGGAGTGGGCTTGGTCATGTTACTAATAATCATGTTGGAGGGGAGTGGGCTTGGTCATGTTACTAATAATCATGTTGGGGGGAGTTGGCTTGGTCATGTTACTAATAATCATGTTGGGAGGGGAGTGGGCTTGGTCATGTTACTAATAATCATGTTGGGAGGGGAGTTGGCTTGGTCATGTTACTAATAATCATGTTGGGGGGGAGTGGGCTTGGTCATGTTACTAATAATCATGTTGGGGGGAGTGGGCTTGGTCATGTTACTAATAATCATGTTGGGGGGGGGAGTGGGCTTGGTCATGTTACTAATAATCATGTTGGGGGAGTGGGCTTGGTCATGTTACTAATAATCATGTTGGGAGGGGAGTGGGCTTGGTCATGTTACTAATAATCATGTTGGGGGGAGTGGGCTTGGTCATGTTACTAATAATCATGTTGGGGGGAGTGGGCTTGGTCATGTTACTAATAATCATGTTGGGGGGAGTGGACTTGGTCATGTTACTAATAATCATGTTGGGAGGGGAGTTGGCTTGGTCATGTTACTAATAATCATGTTGGGGGGGAGTGGGCTTGGTCATGTTACTAATAATCATGTTGGGGGGAGTGGGCTTGGTCATGTTACTAATAATCATGTTGGGAGGGGAGTACGCTTGGTCATGTTACTAATAATCATGTTGGGGGAGTGGGCTTGGTCATGTTACTAATAATCATGTTGCGGGAATGGGCTTGGTCATGTTACTAATAATCATGTTGGGGGGAGTGGGCTTGGTCATGTTACTAATAATCATGTTGGGGGAGTGGGCTTGGTCATGTTACTAATAATCATGTTGCGGGAATGGGCTTGGTCATGTTACTAATAATCATGTTGGGGGGAGTGGGCTTGGTCATGTTACTAATAATCATGTTGGGGGAGTGGGCTTGGTCATGTTACTAATAATCATGTTGGGGGAGTGGGCTTGGTCATGTTACTAATAATCATGTTGGGGGAGTGGGCTTGGTCATGTTACTAATAATCATGTTGGGAGGAGAGTGGGCTTGGTCATGTTACTAATAATCATGTTGGGGGGAGTGGGCTTGGTCATGTTACTAATAATCATGCTGGGGGGGGGGGAGTGGGCTTGGTCATGTTACTAATAATCATGTTGGGGGGGAATGGGCTTGGTCATGTTACTAAAAATCATGTTGGGGGGAGTGGACTTGGTCATGTTACTAATAATCATGTTGGGAGGGGAATGGGCTTGGTCATGTTACTAATAATCATGTTGGGGGGAGTGGGCTTGGTCATGTTACTAATAATCATGTTGGGGGGGGAGTGGGCTTGGTCATGTTACTAATAATCATGTTGGGGGGAGTGAACTTGGTCATGTTACTAATAATCATGTTGGGAGGGGAATGGACTTGGTCATGTTACTAATAATCATGTTGGGAGGGGAGTGGGCTTGGTCATGTTACTAATAATCATGTTGGGGGAGTGGACTTGGTCATGTTACTAATAATCATGTTGGGGGGGGGGAGTTACTAATAATCATGTTGGAGTGGGCTTGGTCATGTTACTAATAATCATGTTGGGGGGGGAATGGGCTTGGTCATGTTACTAATAATCATGTTGGGGGGAGTGGGCTTGGTCATGTTACTAATAAACATGTTGGGGGGAGTGGGCTTGGTCATGTTACTAATAATCATGTTGGGGGGGAGTGGGCTTGGTCATGTTACTAATAATCATGTTGGGTGGGGAATGGGCTTGGTCATGTTACTAATAATCATGTTGGGGGGAGTGGGCTTGGTCATGTTACTAATAATCATGTTGGGAGGGGAGTTGGCTTGGTCATGTTACTAATAATCATGTTGGGAGGGGAGTGGGCTTGGTCATGTTACTAATAATCATGTTGGGAGGGGAGTTGGCTTGGTCATGTTACTAATAATCATGTTGGGAGGGGAGTGGGCTTGGTCATGTTACTAATAATCATGTTGGGGGGAGTGGGCTCGGTCATGGTACTAATAATCATGTTGGGGGGAGTGGGCTTGGTCATGCTACTAATAATCATGTTGGGGGGAGTGGGCTTGGTCATGTTACTAATAATCATGTTGGGAGGGGAGTGGGCTTGGTCATGTTACTAATAATCATGTTGGGAGGGGAGTGGGCTTGGTCATGTTACTAATAATCATGTTGGGGGAATGGGCTTGGTCATGTTACTAATAATCATGTTGAGAGGAGTGGGCTTGGTCATGTTACTAATAATCATGTTGGGGGGAGTGGGCTCGGTCATGTTACTAATAATCATGTTGGGGGGAGTGGGCTTGGTCATGTTACTAATAATCATGTTGGGGGGAGTGGGCTTGGTCATGTTACTAATAATCATGTTGGGAGGGGAGTGGGCTTGGTCATGTTACTAATAATCATGTTGGGGGAGTGGGCTTGGTCATGTTACTAATAATCATGTTGGGGGGAGTGGGCTTGGTCATGTTACTAATAATCATGTTGGGGGAGTGGGCTTGGTCATGTTACTAATAATCATGTTGGGGGAGTGGGCTTGGTCATGTTACTAATAATCATGTTGGGGGAGTGGGCTTGGTCATGTTACTAATAAACATGTTGGGGGAGTGGGCTTGGTCATGTTACTAATAAACATGTTGGGGGGAGTGGGCTTGGTCATGTTACTAATAATCATGTTGGGAGGGGAGTTGGCATGGTCATGTTACTAATAATCATGTTGGGAGGGGAGTGGGCTTGGTCATGTTACTAATAATCATGTTGGGGGAGTGGGCTTGGTCATGTTACTAATAATCATGTTGGGGGAGTGGGCTTGGTCATGTTACTAATAAACATGTTGGGGGGAGTGGGCTTGGTCATGTTACTAATAAACATGTTGGGGGGAGTGGGCTTGGTCATGTTACTAATAATCATGTTGGGGGAGTGGGCTTGGTCATGTTACTAATAAACATGTTGGGGGGAGTGGGCTTGGTCATGTTACTAATAAGCATGTTGGGGGGAGTGGGCGTGGTCATGTTACTAATAAACATGTTGGGGGGAGTGGGCTCGGTCATGTTACTAATAATCATGTTGGGGGAGTGGGCTTGGTCATGTTACTAATAATCATGTTGGGGTTGTGGGCTCGGTCATGTTACTAATAATCATTTTTCTGCAGGTGTTTTCCCAATGTTCCGATAATACAACTGATGGAATTGACAGTAGTAAAATCTAGTAAAATACTCCAACCTCCAATTGACCTGTACTGTAGTAGTATCATTTGCTTTGCAGGCTGTCCTGCCAAGCCGAATACACTTAATTGTGTGTGTGTGTGTTTGGGTGTGTGTGTGTGTGGGGGGGAGGCCCATCCAGCCCTGAATGTCAGTTAGTCAGGTGGGCCAGGCCTGCGAATGATTAGATGGGATGGAGTGGATTAAGTATAGAGGGGGGGTTGTAGTACTTGGAACAGCTGCTGATTAAAATGACTGCTTGCTCTTTCTTTCTCTCTCTTTCTCCCTCTCCCTCTCTCTCCCCCTTCCGCCCTCTATACCCCTCTCTCTCTCTTTCTCCCTCTCCCTCTCTCTCCCCCTTCCGCCCTCTATACCCCTCTCTCTCTCTTTCTCCCTCTCCCTCTCCCTCTCTCTCCCCCTTCCACCCTCTATACCCCTCTCTCTCTCTTTCTCCCTCTCCCTCTCTCTCCCCCTTCCGCCCTCTATACCCCTCTCTCTCTCTTTCTTCAGAGGAGGAAGAAGAGGATGAAGAAATCATAGAGCTGAAGCCTGATCCTGAATCTGACCAGCAGGAGGAGGAGGACACCAAGGAGATGAAAGAGGGTAAGAAGAGGGGGGGGAGAAGAATGGGCATGGGTAGAGGGGGATGAGAAGAGGGGGAGGAGAAGACGAGGCATGGGTAGAGGGGGATGAGAAGAGGGGGAAGAGATGAGGGGGAGGAGAAGAAGGGGCATTTTGTAGAGGGGGAGGAGGAGAAGGGGCATGAGTAGATGGGCAGGAGAAGAAGGGACATGAGTAGAGGGGGAGGAGAAGAAGGGACATGAGTAGAGGAGGAGGAGAAGAGGGGGCATGAGTAGAGGGGGAGGAGAAGAAGGGACATGAGTAGAGGGGGAGGAGAAGGGGGGGCATGAGTAGAGGGGCAGGAGAAGAAGGGACATGAGTAGAGGAGGAGGAGAAGAAGGGACATGAGTAGAGGAGTAGGAGAAGAGGGGGCATGAGTAGAGGGGGAGGAGAAGAAGGGGCATGAGTAGAGGGTGAGTAGAAGAAGCGGCATGAGTAGAGGGTGAGTAGAAGAAGGAGCATGAGTAGAGGGGGAGGAGAAGAAGGGGCATGAGTAGAGGGGGAGGAGAAGAAGGGGCATGAGTAGAGGGGTATGCTGTAGAATGAAATTGTTTACAGTAAAGAAGGGGAAAGATGAAAGGTGAATTAATGGTAAGAAATACAATAGCTTTTGCTGAAGGGAGTGTTTGCATCCCAAATGTCACCCTATTCCCTAATGGGCCCTGGTCATAAGTAGTGCACTATATAGGCCATTTGAGTTCAGGTGAGTTGAAGCATATATGTCCGATAATCATTTCTGAGACTGAACTCTCCAGTTTAACCACCACCTTGGTTTGGTAAACAGTATACAGAAACATAACATATTTCAATTCAAAACAAGTCAAAGCCATGAATCAATTCATCAAATGTATTTATAAAGTCCTTTTTTCATCAGCAGATGTCACAAAGTGCTTATACAGAAACCCAGTCTAAAACCCCAAACAGCAAGCAATGCAGATGTAGAAGCACGGTGGCTAGGAAAAACTCCCTAGAAAGGCAGGAACCACCCCTCAGAGGAACCAGGCTCTGAGGGGTGGCCAGTCCTCTTCTGGCTGTGCCGGGTGGAGATTATTGAAGACGTTCAAACTTTCATAGATGACCAGCAGGGTCAAAGATAGAGAGTGCGAGAGATGGGAGAATTAGAGGGAGCATACTGTAGATCACACAGGACACCAGGTAAGACAGGAGAAATAGACAGACGGACCCTAGCCCCCTGACACTGGAGTCTGAGACAGTGGGAGTCGGGGGACACTGGCCCTGTCCAAAGTTACCCCCGGAGAGGGCCATCCAGGCAGGATATAACCCCACCCACTTTGCCAAAGCACAGCCCCACACCACCAAAGGATATCAAAGACCACTAATGTACTACCCTGAGACAAGGCTGAGTGTAGCCCACCAAGATCTCCCCCACACACACAGGAAGGATAGGAGAGCGCGAGGACAGGAAGGATGGGAGAGCCCGAGGACAGGAAGGATGGGAGAGCCCGAGGACAGGAAGGATGGGAGAGCGCGAGGACAGGAAGAATGGGAGAGCCCGAGGACAGGAAGGGTGGGAGAGCCCGAGGACAGGAAGGATGGGAGAGCCCGAGGACAAGAAGGATGGGAGAGCCCGAGGACAGGAAGGATGGGAGAGCCCGAGGACAAGAAGGATGGGAGAGCCTGAGGACAGGAAGGATGGGAGAGCCCGAGGACAGGAAGGATGGGAGAGCCCGAGGACAAGAAGGATGGGAGAGCCTGAGGACAGGAAGGATGGGAGAGCCCGAGGACAGGAAGGATGGGAGAGCCCGAGGACAGGAAGGATGGGAGAGCCTGAGGACAGGAAGGATGGGAGAGCCCGAGGACAGGAAGGATGGGAAAGCACGAGGACAGGAAGGATGGGAGAGCCCGAGGACAGGAAGGATGGGAGAGCCTGAGGATAGGAAGGATGGGAGAGCCCGGGGACATGAAGGATGGGAAAGCACGAGGACAGGAAGGATGGGAGAGTGCGAGGACAGGAAGGATGGGAGAGCCCGAGGACAGGAAGGATGGGAGAGCCCGAGGACAGGAAGGATGGGAGAGCGTGAGAAGAGGAAGGATGGGAGAGCACGAGGATAGGAAGGATGGGAGAGCACGAGGATAGGAAGGATGGGAGAGCGCGAGGACAGGAAGGATGGGAGAGCACGAGGACAGGAAGGATGGGAGAGCCTGAGGACAGGAAGGATGGGAGAGCACGAGGACAGGAAGGATGGGAGAGCCCGAGGACAGGAAGGATGGGAGAGCCCGAGGACAGGAAGGATGGGAGAGCCCGAGGACAGGAAGGATGGGAGAGCGCGAGGACAGGAAGGATGGGAGAGCCCGAGGACAGGAAGGATGGGAGAGCCCGAGGACAGGAAGGATGGGAGAGCCCGAGGACAGGAAGGATGGGGAGCGCGAGGACAGGAAGGATGGGAGAGCCCGAGGACAGGAAGGATGGGAGAGCCCGAGGACAGGAAGGATGGTAGAACGCGAGGACAGGAAGGATGGGAGAGCCCGAGGACAGGAAGGATGGGAGAGCACGAGGACAGGAAGGATGGGAGAGCCTGAGGACAGGAAGGATGGGAGAGCCAGAGGACAGGAAGGATGGGATAGCACGAGGACAGGAAGGATGGGAGAGCCCGAGGACAGGAAGGATGGGAGAGCCTGAGGATAGGAAGGATGGGAGAGCCCGGGGACATGAAGGATGGGAAAGCACGAGGACAGGAAGGATGGGAGAGTGCGAGGACAGGAAGGATGGGAGAGCCCGAGGACAGGAAGGATGGGAGAGCCCGAGGACAGGAAGGATGGGAGAGCGTGAGAAGAGGAAGGATGGGAGAGCACGAGGATAGGAAGGATGGGAGAGCACGAGGATAGGAAGGATGGGAGAGCGCGAGGACAGGAAGGATGGGAGAGCGTGAGGACAGGAAGGATGGGAGAGCGTGAGGACAGGAAGGATGGGAGAGCACGAGGACAGGAAGGATGGGAGAGCCCGAGGACAGGAAGGATGGGAGAGCCCGAGGACAGGAAGGATGGGAGAGCCCGAGGACAGGAAGGATGGGAGAGCGCGAGGACAGGAAGGATGGGAGAGCCCGAGGACAGGAAGGATGGGAGAGCCCGAGGACAGGAAGGATGGGAGAGCCCGAGGACAGGAAGGATGGGGAGCGCGAGGACAGGAAGGATGGGAGAGCCCGAGGACAGGAAGGATGGGAGAGCCCGAGGACAGGAAGGATGGTAGAACGCGAGGACAGGAAGGATGGGAGAGCGCGAGGACAGGAAGGGTGGGAGAGCCCGAGGACAGGAAGGATGGGAGAGCC
>NW_027258286.1:0-20000 GCF_045791955.1 Oncorhynchus clarkii lewisi | reverse complement strand
TATTTCTACGTGTGTGTGGATGTGGATGTTTGTTTGTGTCTCAGGCCACCCCATAGAGCTGTGTCTGTGTGATGTGTCTCAGGGCTCCCCAGAGAGCTGTGTCTGGGTGGTGTGTCTCAGGCCACCCCAGAGAGCTGTGTCTGGGTGGTGTGTCTCAGGCCACCCCATAGAGCTGTGTCTGGGTGGTGTGTCTCAGGCCACCCCAGAGAGCTGTGTCTGGGTGGTGAATCCCTGCACATTGTTGTTTACCTATTTTGACTTATCCCTGTGTGTGTGTGTGTGTGTGTGTGTGTGTGTGTGTGTGTGTGTGTGTGCGTGCGTGCGTGCGTGCATGTGTGTGTGCTTGTGCGTGTTTGTGCGCATGCATCCGTGTGTGTGTGTGTGCCTGCGTTCGTACGTGCCTGTGCCTGCGTGCCTGTGCCTGCGTATGTGTTTCAGGCTACCCCTGCAGGGAGCTGACAGAGGAAGAGAAGCAGCAGATCCTCAAATCAGAGGAGTTCCTCAGTTTCTTTGACTGCAGCATCAGAGTGATGGAGAGAGCCCTGGCCCAGGACTCAGACATATTCTTTGACTACAGTGGACGAGACCTGGATGACAAGGAGGGGTGCGAAATTGGAATTTGTGTGGTGTGTGTGTGTGTGTGTGTGTGTGTGTGTGTGTGTCTCTGTTGTGATGTCTGTAGAGGGACCATGGTTTGTGTAATCATGTGTATGGAGCTGATAATGGCCTCATGGAGTAATGCCTTTGGTGTCAATCAGGACTTGACCTCTTTGTTCTTCAAACACATTCCCTCCTCATGATGTCATCGTCCTCTCAGAACCCCCATTTGACCTCACATACAATGACATCACCCAGTGACCTCTGACCCCTGTTTCTATTGGCCACAGGGACTTACAAGGCGGCTCCAGTCTGGCCCTCAGTAGGCTATTCTATGACGAGCACTGGTCCAAACATCGAGTCATTACCTGTCTGGACTGGTCCCCTCAGGTAAGGACCAGGGTGAAGTTTCCCCTTAGGTACAGATCTAGGACCAGCTTCCCCTCCCGCAATGCTAACCTTAACAATTAGTGGGGGGAAAGCAAAACTGACCCAGGATCAGCATTTAGGTGCAACTTTACCCACACTGTTGTGTGTGTGTGTGTGTGTTTTGGGAAGGAAGGAGTACATGTTTGTGAGTGTATGTGTCATCACTGTACTCTCCATTCTCTTCCTCCTCATCCTCCTCTCCCTCCTCTCCATCCTCTTCCTCCTCCCCTGATCCTCTTTTATCCTTCAATTTTCCCTCTCATTCCTGTTTCCTCTTTCTTTCCTTCCTCTCCTCGATCTCTCCATTTTATTTGATCTTGTCCTCTCACCTCCCCCTCCTCTTCCTCCCCAGTATCCAGAGCTGTTGGTGGCGTCCTACAACAACAACGAGGATGCTCCTCACGAGCCTGACGGTGTAGCTCTGGTCTGGAACATGAAGTTTAACAAGAACACACCTGAGTATGTCTTCCACTGCCAGGTAAAATCAGTCCCAGGTACACCTCTATCAGATCAGTTGGACCGTATTCACAAAGTATCTCAGAGTGCTGATCTACAATCAGTTTAGCCTTTTAGATCATAATTCAATGAAGAGAGGGGACCTGATCCTAGATCAGCGCTCCTTCTCTGGGATGCTTTATAAATACGTTTTTTGATCTATATAACATTTAACTGTTCCCAATGTGTTATACCGATATTGCATTTATGTGACTTATATGTCTATATTACAGTACTTTAATTTACCAACAGCTCTCTGATGTATCATTTAATATTGCACTGTCTCAACAGAGTCAAAATAAAAAAATATTCATAGAATATGTTCTTTTAACAAAAAAAGTGACTCTATTTCCCTACAGTTGATTAATGTTTTAATTGACAGCCTGATACAAGTGGATGTGGGTAGAGATACAATATTCTAAGGCTGCATCCCAAAAGGCACCCTTTTCATTAAATAGTGCACTACTTTGACCAGGGCCCATAGGGATCTGGTCAAAAGTAGTGCAGTATGTAGGGAATGATAGAGTGCAATTTGGGATGCTACCTTAGACTAGTAGGTAATGTCTATGGAACGCATCACTCCACCGCTTCAACAATGATGACACCAGAGATGAAAAATGAGGAGTAAAGTGATATTTAATTAAAGCAGTGAGTTCCTCAGGGGTTCCTGGGGTTTGGCCTACTTGGGCAGAACATGATATTACGGAACATGTTCTGCTCGCTCGCTTTGGTTTTGGTGTAGAAAATGCCTCTGGTTGATTGTGATGTTGTGTGTGTGCTTTTGGTTTTACAATCCATGTGGTAACCAGAAGTCCTCACAAGGATAGTAAAACAAGAACAATTCTGACAAGTGGGGACATTTCACCGCTCCCCACAAGGAAAAAGGCTTTTTTAAGTTTAGGGGTTTGGTTTAGGATTACAATAAGGTTTAAGGTTAAGATTAGGGTTAGGAGTTGGGGTTAGGGGTTGGGGTTATGGAAAAAAGGATTTTAAATATGAATCGATTGTTTGGTCAACAAACGTGTGTGTACGTTTGCACGTATGTGTGTGTATTCACGTGCAAATCCGTGTGTGTCTGTGTGTATCTATGTGTGTCTGTGTGTGTCCTTGTGTGTCCGTGTTTGTGAGGGAGTGATGGGGACCCTGGGAGGCAACTGAGGGCTGGGGAGGAGATTTAGAGGGACTCTCCACGAGAGAGTGAGAGAGAGAGAGTGAGAGAGAGAGAGAGAGAGAGAGAGAGAGAGAGAGAGAGCAGAAGACAGAGGGAGAGAGAGAGAGGGGTGGGGGAGGGAGATGGAGGGAGGGATTATAAAAACTTCTGCGTAATAAAAAGATGTGGCCTACCACTTCCTAATCCAGGAGGCCACATGTGTTAGCCCACCCACGTGGATCTTCCAATCACATGTGCTGCTTGACTCTGTTTCCTACGCCCAGAGTCTACCTCATAAACACACACACACACACGCACAGTATAAACTTATATACAAAGAGTACATTGAAATAGTCACACACACATACACTGAGTTATAGACATACACACAGAGTCACAGGCTCACACACAGAGTCACACAAACACACACACACACACACACACACACACTCATGCAAAACCATACACACATGTACAGCCACCCACTCCCACACTGCAGACCAATATATGTGATTTAGTAGAGGCCTTAATAGATTTGAATAGATAATAGATGCAATAATAGATTTTAAACAACACCATTATCCACCAGCTTTATTTGGCTACTGTTATTAATGTATGTTCTGAAGTGCATGTAGTCTGGTGTAGATATTACAGTGTTACAGTATGTAGTCTGGTGTAGATATTACAGTGTTACAGTATGTAGTCTGGTGTAGATATTACAGTGTTACAGTATGTAGTCTGGTGTAGATATTACAGTGTTACAGTATGTAGTCTGGTGTAGATTTTACAGTGTTACAGTATGTAGTCTGGTGTAGATATTAGTGTTACAGTATGTAGTCTGGTGTAGATATTACAGTGTTACAGCATGCAGTCTTGTGTAGATATTACAGTGTTACAGTATGTAGTCTGGTGTAGATATGACAGTGTTACAGTATGTAGTCTGGTGTAGATATTACAGTGTTACAGTATGTAGTCTGGTGTAGATATTACAGTGTTACAGTATGTAGTCTGGTGTAGATATTACAGTGTTACAGTATGTAGTCTGGTGTAGATATTACAGTGTTACAGTATGTAGTCTGGTGTAGATATTACAGTGTTACAGTATGTAGTCTGGTGTAGATATTACAGTGTTACAGTATGTAGTCTGGTGTAGATATTACAGTGTTACAGTATGTAGTCTGGTGTAGATATTACAGTGTTACAGCATGTAGTCTGGTGTAGATATTACAGTGTTACAGTATGTAGTCTGGTGTAGATATTACAGTGTTACAGTATGTAGTCTGGTGTAGATATGACAGTGTTACAGTATGTAGTCTGGTGTAGATATTACAGTGTTACAGTATGTAGTCTGGTGTAGATATTACAGTGTTACAGTATGTAGTCTGGTGTAGATATTACAGTGTTACAGTATGTAGTCTGGTGTAGATATTACAGTGTTACAGTATGTAGTCTGGTGTAGATATTACAGTTACAGCTACAAGGATTACTGTCAGTTTGTCTTTACAGGTGGTTTCTGTCCATATTGTAGTCTGGAAGCTGGGTTACTATAACATAATGATGTCCATATTGTCATATGGAAGCTGGGTTACTATAACATAATGATGTGTGTATATTGTAGTCTGGAAGCTGGGTTACTATAACATAATGATGTCCATATTGTCATCTGGAAGCTGGGTTACTATAACATAATGATGTCCATATTGTCATCTGTAAGCTGGGTTACTATAACATAATGATGTCCATATTGTCATCTGGAAGCTGGGTTACTATAACATAATGATGTCCATATTGTCATCTGGAAGCTGGGTTACTATAACATAATGATGTGTGTATATTGTCATCTGGAAGCTGGGTTACTATAACGTAATGATGTCCATATTGTCATCTGGAAGCTGGGTTACTATAACATAATGATGTCCATATTGTCATCTGGAAGCTGGGTTACTATAACATAATGATGTCCATATTGTAGTCTGGAAGCTGGGTTACTATAACATAATGATGTGTGTATATTGTCATCTGGAAGCTGGGTTACTATAACATAATGATGTCCATATTGTCATCTGGAAGCTGGGTTACTATAACATAATGATGTCCATATTGTCATCTGGAAGCTGGTTTACTATAACATAATGATGTCCATATTGTCATCTGGAAGCTGGGTTACTATAACATAATGATGTCCATATTGTCATCTGGAAGCTGGGTTACTATAACATAATGATGTCCATATTGTAGTCTGGAAGCTGGGTTACTATAACATAATGATGTGTGTATATTGTCATCTGGAAGCTGGGTTACTATAACATAATGATGTCCATATTGTCATCTGGAAGCTGGGTTACTATAACATAATGATGTCCATATTGTCATCTGGAAGCTGGGTTACTATAACATAATGATGTCCATATTGTCATCTGGAAGCTGGGTTACTATAACATAATGATGTCCATATTGTCATCTGGAAGCTGGGTTACTATAACATAATGATGTCCATATTGTCATCTGGAAGCTGGGTTACTATAACATAATGATGTCCATATTGTCATCTGGAAGCTGGGTTACTATAACATAATGATGTCCATATTGTAGTCTGGAAGCTGGGTTACTATAACATAATGATGTGTGTATATTGTCATCTGGAAGCTGGGTTACTATAACATAATGATGTGTGTATATTGTCATCTGGAAGCTGGGTTACTATAACATAATGATGTCCATATTGTCATCTGGAAGCTGGGTTACTATAACATAATGATGTCCATATTGTCATCTGGAAGCTGGGTTACTATAACATAATGATGTCCATATTGGCATCTGGAAGCTGGGTTACTATAACATAATGATGTCCATATTGTCATCTGGAAGCTGGGTTACTATAACATAATGATGTCCATATTGTAGTCTGGAAGCTGGGTTACTATAACATAATGATGTCCATATTGTCATCTGGAAGCTGGGTTACTATAACATAATGATGTCCATATTGTCATCTGGAAGCTGGGTTACTATAACATAATGATGTCCATATTGTCATCTGGAAGCTGGGTTACTATAACATAATGATGTCCATATTGTAGTCTGGAAGCTGGGTTACTATAACATAATGATGTCCATATTGTCATCTGGAAGCTGGGTTACTATAACATAATGATGTCCATATTGTAGTCTGGAAGCTGGGTTACTATAACATAATGATGTCCATATTGTCATCTGGAAGCTGGGTTACTATAACATAATGATGTCCATATTGTAGTCTGGAAGCTGGGTTACTATAACATAATGATGTGTGTATATTGTCATCTGGAAGCTGGGTTACTATAACATAATGATGTCCATATTGTCATCTGGAAGCTGGGTTACTATAACATAATGATGTCCATATTGTCATCTGGAAGCTGGTTTACTATAACATAATGATGTCCATATTGTCATCTGGAAGCTGGGTTACTATAACATAATGATGTCCATATTGTCATCTGGAAGCTGGGTTACTATAACATAATGATGTGTGTATATTGTCATCTGGAAGCTGGGTTACTATAACATAATGATGTGTGGAAGCTATATTGTCATCTGGAAGCTGGGTTACTATAACATAATGATGTCCATATTGTCATCTGGAAGCTGGGTTACTATAACATAATGATGTCCATATTGTCATCTGGAAGCTGGGTTACTATAACATAATGATGTCCATATTGTCATCTGGAAGCTGGGTTACTATAACATAATGATGTCCATATTGTCATCTGGAAGCTGGGTTACTATAACATAATGATGTCCATATTGTAGTCTGGAAGCTGGGTTACTATAACATAATGATGTCCATATTGTCATCTGGAAGCTGGGTTACTATAACATAATGATGTCCATATTGTCATCTGGAAGCTGGGTTACTATAACATAATGATGTCCATATTGTCATCTGGAAGCTGGGTTACTATAACATAATGATGTCCATATTGTCATCTGGAAGCTGGGTTACTATAACATAATGATGTCCATATTGTCATCTGGAAGCTGGGTTACTATAACATAATGATGTCCATATTGTCAGTCTGGAAGCTGGGTTACTATAACATAATGATGTCCATATTGTCATCTGGAAGCTGGGTTACTATAACATAATGATGTCCATATTGTCATCTGGAAGCTGGGTTACTATAACATAATGATGTCCATATTGTCATCTGGAAGCTGGGTTACTATAACATAATGATGTCCATATTGTCATCTGGAAGCTGGGTTACTATAACATAATGATGTCCATATTGTCATCTGGAAGCTGGGTTACTATAACATAATGATGTCCATATTGTCATCTGGAAGCTGGGTTACTATAACATAATGATGTCCATATTGTCATCTGGAAGCTGGGTTACTATAACATAATGATGTCCATATTGTCATCTGGAAGCTGGGTTACTATAACATAATGATGTCCATATTGTCATCTGGAAGCTGGGTTACTATAACATAATGATGTCCATATTGTCATCTGGAAGCTGGGTTACTATAACATAATGATGTCCATATTGTCATCTGGAAGCTGGGTTACTATAACATAATGATGTCCATATTGTAGTCTGGAAGCTGGGTTACTATAACATAATGATGTCCATATTGTCATCTGGAAGCTGGGTTACTATAACATAATGATGTCCATATTGTCATCTGGAAGCTGGGTTACTATAACATAATGATGTCCATATTGTCATCTGGAAGCTGGGTTACTATAACATAATGATGTCCATATTGTCATCTGGAAGCTGGGTTACTATAACATAATGATGTCCATATTGTCATCTGGAAGCTGGGTTACTATAACATAATGATGTCCATATTGTCATCTGGAAGCTGGGTTACTATAACATAATGATGTCCATATTGTAGTCTGGAAGCTGGGTTACTATAACATAATGATGTCCATATTGTAGTCTGGAAGCTGGGTTACTATAACATAATGATGTCCATATTGGCATCTGGAAGCTGGGTTACTATAACATAATGATGTGTGTATATTGTCATCTGGAAGCTGGGTTACTATAACATAATGATGTCCATATTGTCATCTGGAAGCTGGGTTACTATAACATAATGATGTCCATATTGTCATCTGGAAGCTGGGTTACTATAACATAATGATGTCCATATTGTCATCTGGAAGCTGGGTTACTATAACATAATGATGTCCATATTGTCATCTGGAAGCTGGGTTACTATAACATAATGATGTCCATATTGTAGTCTGGAAGCTGGGTTACTATAACATTATGATGTGTGTATATTGTCATCTGGAAGCTGGGTTACTATAACATAATGATGTCCATATTGTCATCTGGATGCTGGGTTACTATAACATAATGATGTCCATATTGTCATCTGGAAGCTGGGTTACTATAACATAATGATGTGTGTATATTGTCATCTGGAAGCTGGGTTACTATAACATAATGATGTCCATATTGTCATCTGGAAGCTGGGTTACTATAACATAATGATGTCCATATTGTCATCTGGAAGCTGGGTTACTATAACATAATGATGTCCATATTGTCATCTGGAAGCTGGGTTACTATAACATAATGATGTCCATATTGTCATCTGGAAGCTGGGTTACTATAACATAATGATGTCCATATTGTCATCTGGAAGCTGGGTTACTATAACATAATGATGTGTGTATATTGTAGTCTGGAAGCTGGGTTACTATAACATAATGATGTCCATATTGTCATCTGGAAGCTGGGTTACTATAACATAATGATGTCCATATTGTCATCTGGAAGCTGGGTTACTATAACATAATGATGTGTGTATATTGTAGTCTGGAAGCTGGGTTACTATAACATAATGATGTCCATATTGTCATCTGGAAGCTGGGTTACTATAACATAATGATGTCCATATTGTCATCTGGAAGCTGGGTTACTATAACATAATGATGTCCATATTGTCATCTGGAAGCTGGGTTACTATAACATAATGATGTCCATATTGTCATCTGGAAGCTGGGTTACTATAACATAATGATGTCCATATTGTAGTCTGGAAGCTGGGTTACTATAACATAATGATGTGTGTATATTGTCATCTGGAAGCTGGGTTACTATAACATAAGGATGTCCATATTGTCATCTGGATGCTGGGTTACTATAACATAATGATGTCCATATTGTCATCTGGAAGCTGGGTTACTATAACATAATGATGTGTGTATATTGTCATCTGGAAGCTGGGTTACTATAACATAATGATGTCCATATTGTCATCTGGAAGCTGGGTTACTATAACATAATGATGTCCATATTGTCATCTGGAAGCTGGGTTACTATAACATAATGATGTCCATATTGTCATCTGGAAGCTGGGTTACTATAACATAATGATGTCCATATTGTCATCTGGAAGCTGGGTTACTATAACATAATGATGTCCATATTGTCATCTGGAAGCTGGGTTACTATAACATAATGATGTGTGTATATTGTAGTCTGGAAGCTGGGTTACTATAACATAATGATGTCCATATTGTCATCTGGAAGCTGGGTTACTATAACATAATGATGTCCATATTGTCATCTGGAAGCTGGGTTACTATAACATAATGATGTCCATATTGTCATCTGGAAGCTGGGTTACTATAACATAATGATGTGTGTATATTGTCATCTGGAAGCTGGGTTACTATAACATAATGATGTCCATATTGTCATCTGGAAGCTGGGTTACTATAACATAATGATGTCCATATTGTCATCTGGAAGCTGGGTTACTATAACATAATGATGTCCATATTGTAGTCTGGAAGCTGGGTTACTATAACATAATGATGTCCATATTGTCATCTGGAAGCTGGGTTACTATAACATAATGATGTCCATATTGTCATCTGGAAGCTGGGTTACTATAACATAATGATGTGTGTATATTGTCACTGTGATAAAACAGGAGACATTTGGCATTGGAAGCTGTGTGAGAAGCATAGAAATGTCCAACCATACATAAAGTTAATGTCATTACAGTTCAACCTTTTACAACTTAACAATTGGTTCCTCACCCTGCATGTCATATAGATAAGAACTGATGATACATTAATTCTCTGATACACACTCACATGCACGCACGCACGCACACACACCACACACATACACTCACATGCACAAAGGCACGCACACACACACACCACACACCGCTTCTCCCATGATAGGGGTCTATTTGGGTGACTGAGTGGTGCTGCTGGGAAGATGTGTGGTGGATGAAATGATAGGGGGGGGGGGACAGAAATGAAAACCTAAATGGCACCTCCCAGGCACCTCCCAGGCACCTCCCAGGCTTTCTTGTGTCAGTCAGTATGAGTGTGTCCAGGGGCGGCTGTGCCATGCCCTTTCATGAGAGAAATAAATAAATAAAAGACAGAGCGAAAAGGAGTCAATCTCCAATCGCTTGGCATGGGCCTCCCTCGCTTTTCTAGCTGGAGAGGGATGAAAGGAGGCAGAAGTGATCAGGGGAGAAGAGAGATTGTTTTTTGCTCCGGGATCTATTACAAACAGAGGTGCTCCTTTCTAGTTATCCGTGGATCAGATGGATCTTAATGTGCGAGCATGTTCAGCCGTTTAACCCCCAAAACCACAGGCCCCCTTTCTTTTCTCTCTCTTCTGTCTCTTCTCTCTCGCGTACACTCATCCTCTGTCAGCCTCTCTTCAATCACACACGCTTAGGTATGTTAGGGCTCTGCCAGGGCTCTGCCAGGGCTCTGTTATGGCTTTGCTAGGGCTCTGCCAGGGCTCTGTTAGGGCTCTGCTAGGGCTCTGTTATGGCTCTGCTAGGGCTCTGCCAGGGCTCTGTTAGGGCCCTGCCAGGGCTCTGTTATGGCTCTGCTAGGGCTCTGCCAGGGCTCTGTTAGGGCTTTGCAAGGGCTCTGATGTGGCTCTGTTAGGGCTCTGCTAGGGCTCTGCTAGGGTTCTGTTAGGGCTCTGCTAGGGTTCTGTTAGGGCTCTGCTAGGGCTCTGCAAGGGCTCTGTTAGGGCTCTGCAAGGGCTCTGTTGTGGCTCTGTTAGGGCTCTGCTAGGGTTCTGTTAGGGCTCTGCTAGGGCTCTGCCAGGGCTCTGCTATGGTTCTGTTAGGGCTCTGCTAGGGCTTTGTTAGGGCTCTGCCAGGGCTCTGTTAGGGCTCTGCCAGGGCTCTACCCGGGCTCTGTTAGGGCTCTGCTAGGGCCCTGCAATGGCTCTGTTTGGGCTCTTCCAGGGCTCTGTTAGGGCTCTGCCAGGGCTCTCCTTGGGCAACATTTCTAAAAACCTGTTTTTATGGGGTATTATGTGTAGATTGATCAAGCAACAATTATTTAATCAATTTTAGAATAAGGCTGTAACGTAACAAAATGTGGAAAAAGTCAAGGGGTCTGAATACTTTCCGAATGCACTGTATGGTTGAAATTATGTTAAATTTCATATTTCAGAGAGTGAAATGGTGTGTTTGAATCATCGTCATTGTTTCAACATCATGCCATCAGCCTAAATATGGTGGTATATTGAAATAAAATGTCAAGCCATAGTCCAATGATTTCTGCCTGAACAGTGACTCCTACTGCTGTACGAGGGGTAATGCACTTCATTGAGGAGTCCACCATTCAGATGCCTACAGTACCTCTACTTTATGTTTAGCTTTTTTTTTTTTTAAACAAGCTGTGTTTGATTCAGTTGAGCTATCATGTCAACACATTTAGACATCTATCAGCTTCCATATTCATTTGTGTAGACTACCTAAATAACATTCAAGAGTTGAAAGGAACTCCTCAAATTTTTCTTTCGCAGTCTGTATAGTATGTGAGGTTGAGTTTATGTAGGCTACATTGACATCTGATTTTCCCAAAGGACACCATCCCCACTGGGCAAAATCTGGTTGAATAAACATTGTCTCCATGCAATTAAAAAATAATAGTAATAATTTGATTATGTTGAATCGACGTGGAAAACTGAATGGATTTGCAAAAAGTTATCAACTGATTGGAATTTAATTTTTTTACCTAAATCTAAGGGCATGGTGAATTTTTGGGGTTGATTTCACGTTAAATTCGCATGAAAAACTAGACGTTGAAATGGTCATTATAATTTGTCCATGGTGGATTGGATTTTTGGAAGTTTAGAAGTAGTTACCATTAGCTCTATGAATACGATGCCAAATTCATTGTATTAATAATAAACTTGCCATTACTTTCAACCAGTGTGTGCCCAGCACAGTCTGTAAGTGGAGCGGAGCTGGAGCGGGGCGAGGAGTGGAGCGTGCCCAATTTGACTGGAACGTGGAGTGAGTTTCCTAAAGGTTGGAGCATCTGCCTTCTTGCCCCCTCCAATTTCACTCCAGTAGTGCTCCAGAAGCACTCACTTCATCAGCTCAGGGCGCGCCCCGTCCTCATATGCATCTGTTGGCTACTTGTGTACTGCTATAGCCCTTGCTTTAGCTAATGTTATGGAGTTCACAAAATCTTTTCATAAAGAAAGTGATAAAACACACAGGTGCAAAATCAAGGTGACTTACAAAGATCAGGACCAAAACCAAGAGAAGGAGTGTGGTGATGTAATGTCCACAACTAAAATATCTGAAAAGACATATCCTGAAAGCATGACGGTGTACTTACTACATGCACATGCTAACAGAAAGGCATGAGGTGGGAAACAAGCTAAGTGTGTCAAATCAGATTTAGTTCATTGTCATTTTATTATTTATTTATTATTTATACAATAGGCCATCATTGATTTTGGCCCAATGAGCCTGGAATATTACCTCTGTCAAGGAGCTTTCCATTTCATAGGGTTATTTTACCTCAAATCTTTTAGGCCTACTGTAACGAGTTTCGTCTTCATACGAAGGAGAGTCGGACCAAAATGCAGCGTGTGGTTTACGATCCATGTTTATTAATAATACGAAACACGAATCTCCAATACAATACTACAAAACAAAACGTAACGAACGTAACGAAAACCTAAACAGCCTATCTGGTGAAAAACACATAGACAGGAACAATCACCCACAAACACACAGTGAAACCCAGGCTACCTAAATATGGTTCCCAATCAGAGACAATGACGAACACCTGCCTCTGACTGAGAACCATATCAGGCTGAACATAGAAATAGACAAACAAGACATGAAACATAGAATACCCACTCAGATCACACCCTGACCAATCAAAACATAGAAAATACAAAGTAAACTATGGTCAGGGCGTGACAGTACCCCCCCCCCAAGGTGCGGACTCCGGCCGCAAAACCTGAACCTATAGGGGAGGGTCTGGGTGGGCATCTGTCCGCGGTGGCGGCTCTGGCGCTGGACGTGGACCCCACTCAATGACAGTTTTAATCCCCCTCCTAAACGTCCCTAAATAGGTTACCCACCACAATGATAACATGGGACAGAGGGACAGCTCGGGACAGAGGTAACTCGGGACAGATGGGTAGCTCAGCACTGAGAGGAAGCTCAGCACTGAGAAGAAGCTCAGCACTGAGAGGAAGCCCAGGCAGGTAGTAGAAACTACCAGAACCTGGCTGGCTGGCGGTTTCAGCAGATCCTGGTCGACTAGCAGATCTGGAAGAATCTGGTCGACTGGCGGATCTGGGAGAATCTGGTCGACTGGCGGATCTGGGAGAATCTGGTCGACTGGCGGATCTGGGAGAATCTGGTCGACTGGCGGATCTGGGAGAATCTGGTCGACTGGCGGATCTGGGAGAATCTGGTCGACTGGCGGATCTGGGAGAATCTGGTCGACTGGCGGATCTGGGAGAATCTGGTCGACTGGCGGATCTGGGAGAATCTGGTCGACTGGCGGATCTGGGAGAATCTGGTCGACTGGCGGATCTGGGAGAATCTGGTCGACTGGCGGATCTGGGAGAATCTGGTCGACTGGCGGATCTGGGAGAATCTGGTCGACTGGCGGATCTGGGAGAATCTGGACGACTGGCAGATCTGAGAGAGTCTGGACGACTGGCAGATCTGAGAGAGTCTGGACGACTGGCAGATCTGGAAGAGTCTGGTCGACTGGCAGATCTGGAAGAGTCTGGTCGACTGGCAGATCTGGAAGAGTCTGGACGACTGGCAGATCTGGAAGAGTCTGGACGACTGGCAGATCTGGAAGAGTCTGGTCGACTGGCAGCTCTGGAAGAGTCTGGTCGACTGGCAGCTCTGGCTGCTCCATGCTGACTGGCTGCTCCATGATGACTGGTAGCTCTGGCTGCTCCATGCTGACTGGCTGCTCCATGCTGACTGGCAGCTCTGGCTGCTCCATGCTGACTGGCTGCTCCATGCTGACTGGCAGCTCTGGCTGCTCCATGCTGACTGGCTGCTCCATGCTGACTGGCTGCTCCATGCTGACTGGCTGCTCCATGCTGACTGGCGGCCCTGGCTGCTCCATGCTGACTGGCGGCCCTGGCTGCTCCATGCTGACTGGCGGCCCTGGCTGCTCCATGCTGACTGGCGGCCCTGGCTGCTCCATGCTGACTGGCGGCCCTGGCTGCTCCATGCTAACTGGCAGCTCTGGCGGCTCCTTGCAGACTGGCAGCTCTGGCGGCTCCTTGCAGACTGGCAGCTTTGGCGGCATCCTGCAGACAGGCAGCTCTGGCGGCTCCTTGCAGACTGGCAGCTCCATGCAGACTGGCAGCTCTATGCAGACTGGCAGCTCCATGCAGACTGGCAGCTCCTTGCAGACTGGCAGCTCCTTGCAGACTGGCAGCTCTAAGCTAACTGGCAGCTCTATGCTAACTGGCAGCTCTATGCTAACTGGCAGTTCTGAACAGGCGGGAGACTCCGGCAGCGCTGTAGAGGCGGAAAGCTCTGACAGCGCTAAACAGGCGGGAGACTCCGACAGCGCTGGAGAGGAGGAGGGCTCCGACAGCGCTGGACAGGCGAGGCGCACTGTAGGCCTGATGCGTGGTACTGGCACTGGTGGTACTGGGCCAAGGACACGCACAGGAAGCCTGGTGCGGGGAGCTGCTACCGGAGGGCTGGGGTGTGGAGGTGGTACTGGAAAAACCGGACCGTGCAGGCGCACTGGAGCTCTTGAGCACCGAGCCTGCCCAACCTTACCTGGTTGAATGCTCACGGTCGCCCTGCCAGTGCGGCGAGGTGGAATAGCCCGCACTGGGCTATGCAGGCGAACCGGAGACACCGAGCGCAAGGCTGGTGCCATGTAAGCCGGCCCAAGGAGACGCACTGGGGACCAGCTGCGTAGAGCCGGCTTCATGGCATTAGGCTCGACGCTCAATCTAGCCCGGCAGACACGCGGAGCTGGAATATACCGCACCGGGCTATGCACCCGCACTGGAGACACCGTGCGCACCACTGCATAACACGGTGCCTGTCCGGTCTCTCTAGCCCCCCGGTAAGCACAGGGAGTCTGCTCAGGTCTCCTACCTGGCATAGCCATACTCCCTGTTAGCCCCCCCCCAAGAAATTTTTGGGGCTGCCTCTCAGGCTTCCATCCGCGTCGCCGTGCTGCCTTCTCATACCAGCGCCTCTCTGCTTTCACCGCCTCCATTCTACGGTAACCCTCCTCGCACTGCTCCAGCGAATCCCAGGCGGGCTCCGGCACTCTCCCTGGGTCGGCCGCCCACCTGTCGATCTCCTCCCAAGTAGTATACTCCATACTGTACTCCTCCTTGGGCTGTTCCTGTTGTTTCCTCTCCCGCTGCACCTTAGTGCGGTTACACTCCCCTGGTTTAGCCCAGGGTCCTCTCCCGTCGAGGATTTCCTCCCATGTCCAGAAATCCTTATTGCGCTTCTCCTCGCGCTGCTCCTGCCTGTTGACACGCTGCTTGGTCCGTTGGTGGTGGGTGATTCTGTAACGAGTTTCGTCTTCATACGAAGGAGAGTCGGACCAAAATGCAGCGTGTGGTTTACGATCCATGTTTATTAATAATACGAAACACGAATCTCCAATACAATACTACAAAACAAAACGTAACGAACGTAACGAAAACCTAAACAGCCTATCTGGTGAAAAACACATAGACAGGAACAATCACCCACAAACACACAGTGAAACCCAGGCTACCTAAATATGGTTCCCAATCAGAGACAATGACGAACACCTGCCTCTGACTGAGAACCATATCAGGCTGAACATAGAAATAGACAAACAAGACATGAAACATAGAATACCCACTCAGATCACACCCTGACCAATCAAAACATAGAAAATACAAAGTAAACTATGGTCAGGGCGTGACACCTACCTACAATTTTTTTATATGCATCCCTACCCAGCCTGGCAAGAGTGGCCCGAAGGGTATTTAGCATCCCCATTGGCTCCGCAAGCGCTGAGAGGGTATTCTCCACTTCTGGCCTGCTTTCCAGGCACCATTGCATCAACCTGAAGCCACAGACCCTGACCAAATTCATGTTTCTAAAACTGATTTCCAAGGCACTGTAGACTAAGCCTAATAAAGCATTTTTCCTTTCATTTGTATTTAATTCTATGTACGTCACAGCCTGTATGTGCAAATTGTGGATTATATAATGATTTAATATAATGAAGTGCTGAGCACTTAATGTCCCTGCCAGCCTAGTGTGTCGCACTTGCAAATGCTTCACAATGTATTTCTTTGTAGGCTATAGCCTGGAAATAATAGAAATAATATAGCTTAAATAATTAATTTTCATTGATTCTTAGGCTCCCTGTCTGGCTCCTGACCTATTAGAGTGTTTATATGCTGTTTAATACGACATGTAGACTATTTGTGTAAGGAGGAGGTGTAGCAAGGATCGGACCAAGATGCGGCGTGGTAAGTGTCCATGGTTGTTTATTTAAAAACATAAACTGAACACTATGAATACAAAAACAATAAACGTGAACAAACCGAAACAGTACCGTGTGGCGACAAACACAGACACGGGAAACAAACACCCACAAACAAACAGTGAAACCCAGGCTACCTAAGTATGATTCTCAAACAGAGACAACTAACGACACCTGCCTCTGATTGAGAACCATACTAGGCCGAAACATAGAAATCCCAAAATCATAGAAAAACAAACATAGACTGCCCTGACCATACTAAATAACGACAAAACAAAGGAAATAAAGGTCAGAACGTGACAATTTGAAATGATGAGCGCTTCTTACATTCACCTTTTCATGTTGTTTATTAAAGTACTTTTCATTCAAACATATGGTTTGGCTTCAATACTTCATAACCAACTGGTAGGTCCAGGTAGTCACAACAATAGATGGGTGTTGGTTTAATTGTGATTTTAATGAATGGAGGATTTCTGACCGCTCAACTCTGCTCACATACTTTGCTGCCCAGTGGGTTGTGTGTTGGTTTGTAGATGGGGTGGGGACTAAGACTGAATTATATGGGGGAGGAGGGGTTATTAAGTGCGGTTTGGGGGGACACTGGGGCTACATTGTGAGGGGGTTGATGTGAATGATACTGGGGAGGTAGGCATTCTGTCCTCTTCTCACAGCCCTGCCGGTGGACCCATCATTGGCCCAAACCCTGTGTGCTCAAGTAACATCACACAACCCGCTCAAGTGGGATGGGTCACGCCACATCCTTGATACGCCCCAAAAACCTCACTCGCACCCCTCAACCGCCTGCACCCCCGCTGGCACTGTCAGCTCCCATCCCACTCAGCCATATTTTTATTAATATCTCTCAGTTTATTTTACACACCATGGCTCTCTGTGACCTGATCCCCGTGCCAGAGGGTTGGGAAAGCAGACCTGGTTTAGAGGGAGGGGGGGGGGGGGGGGGGGGGGGGAATGAGAGAGGGGAGGGAGCGGGGGAGAGAGAGAGAGAGAGGGGTGGGGGGGAGAGGGAGAGAGGAGGGAGAGAGAGAGGGGAAGGAGAGGGAGAGAGAGAGAAAGAGGGAGGAGAGGGGGGAGAGAAGAGGTATTCATAGGGTTTCTGGAGAGATTCCCACTCCAAATTATAGTGGGGGATGAAGTTGCATTTGCTCATAAAGCTTACTGGAGAAATCCTATAAAAGCCACTGTTAGCTTTGTGAGAGGAAGGTCAAAGACCCTGTGTCTGTGGGGGTTTTATAATAGACTTGTATAATAACACATTCTTTCAACAGCTAGCTAGAGATTCTACCTCCATTATGGTGCAGTGGTCTTGATCCCTGAATTCTTTGCTGTTCAGATTCTGATGGGTAGAGGAATATGGCAACGCTAGGTAGATTAACATTTTAAGACTTAGCACTCTATCATTGTGTCAAAGCCGTTTTTTTCTAATCATACTTTATCAATTCAATAGGAATTCTCACTTTAATCATCTTTATTTTTTATATTTTTTATATTTTGGTATCAATTTACGGCACTTCTCCTATGGCAATATGATTAAGGTCACTCTCACTGAAAAGAGAGAAGAAGAAGAGGATGAAAGAGAGAGATGGAAAGGAAAGAAAGAGAGAGGGGCCGAGAGAAGGAGAGAAAGAGTGCTTGTATTCACAAAGCCTCATTTTCTTTATCTGATGAAACGGAGATATGCTATTCCACCGGCTGTGCCAGAGACCACAGAGTGACAAAATCTGTGGGGTGTCGTAAAAAAGAGAGAGCGAGGGATGCCAAGGGAAGAGGGTTCAGTCCATCTGGTCCTCATAAGCCCTGCTGAAAACCAGATGACTGTGGTGGTGCAGCGAGAGGAGGAGATGAGAATATACTGTCTTGTTACTAAGTCATCCACCCCCTCTCCTCTTCCTCCCTCCCATCCCAACCCAAACTCCAGGAGCATTTTTTACCCGAGAAAGAGGGAGGCAACCAAGGAGGGAGTGTTCGTTCCTCTCTTCCATAATCCCTCTCTTCGTGCCATATCTTATCATGGGTTAGCCTGAGTATTATTCTGTATAGAACCCTTCCTGTTAATATAACAGGCTCTGTCACAAGCATTTCACTTCTTGAGATGATTTTAAAACATTGCCTTGGGGAAGGAAAACCCCAATGCTTTTGCTCTGTAGGTGATGGGCCCTCGACACAACCTCTGCCTCATATTAACTTATCCGTTTCAATTAAGTTTCGTTGCAGAAAAATGACTTTCACTGGTGTTTTTCAGTGAAGCTGTCAGTTTAAACGTCTGTTTGGTTATGGGCCACCGATAGATGACTTTACAGGACCTGAACATAGCTTGAGAAAAAGGAGAAAAGGTTTTAGAGCTACTTAACTTTGGAACTGAATGTCGGAGTTGGTAAAGAAAAAGTATATTATTGAGATATGTTCATAATACAGACTTTACACAGAGAAGTGTGCGAGATGGTTTTGATATAGGAAGCTTTACGCAGGTGCTGCAAGGGCCTATATTTACCTGAATATCCACTTTGTTGCAACGGTGCTCATTGGATTTAGATCTTAGGGCTCAAACTAATCAAACCCACATTTCAGTATTTTTACAGTTACATGTAAACATACAGTAACTACTTTCCTATAGTCAAATGTTTGTACATATTGATTTGGGTAGTAACAGGTGGATTCCGCTGACAGACAGATGCTTCCAGTTAGATGTGTGTCACAGTAGTTGTGTAAACAAAGATTGAATCAGCCTCTAATATCATTGGCTGAATCCAAAGGGGCAACCTATTCCCTATATCGTGCACTACTTTTGACCAATGCCCATAGAGCTCTGGTCAAAAGTAGTGCACTATGTAGGGAGTAGGGTGCCATTTGGGGGACTTATCTGTTAATAACACAACATGACATCTGAATGGGGAAATACTTTAATGTATCAACCAATTCCTTACGGGAAGAAGTCCTAAATAGTTTTATGGGGACAAATTGAAGTCATCTTCAGTAGCTGACGATATACAGTCTGTCAGTGTAATTCACGACCGTACGTGTTGATATATGACAACTGAATAAGGCTTCTTGTGTAGCGCCCAGTTCATTTCTGGCAGACGTCGCCAAACTGCACTATAGGGTTATAAACAGAGCTAATGTCGGTAGCTGATTCAGTAGGCCTACAGACAAGGATAGTGGGGAAATAAGGTGCGGTTTAAACTTTAAAAGACTGTGAATTCTTAGTTTAGTTAAAGGATTTCTCCACTTTAGATGAAGCGCCTCATAGGGTCAGAAGTCTGCCGAACATATGGAGTCAATATCCAGTCTTTTTTTAATCCTTTTTTTCTGTCGTTACTATTAAGCTTAGTGATTTATTAGTAATGATAACTCTGGCAGGGAGACTAACGTTACATCATGTCATATTGCGAGCAGGGGATCAGGGTCAGTAGCTATATACAGGGTCAGTTCCAGGGTCAGTAGCTATATACAGGGTCAGTTCCAGGGTCAGTAGCTATATACAGGGTCAGTAGCTATATACAGGGTCAGTTCCAGGGTCAG
>NW_027258285.1:0-87108 GCF_045791955.1 Oncorhynchus clarkii lewisi | reverse complement strand
GTATGTGTGCGGGGTTGTCTCAGGGGTGTTAAAGGGGGCTGATAATTTTCCTGCTTGCTAACTGGAAAATAGCTAATTAAAATCCACTTCAGCTAACAGGCTGTCTGGGACTGTGTTAATGACTGCTCTTGCCTGCTTCTCCTCAGGTTAGCCCTTTTCTACAGTCGTAGCTCTGCCTGCTTCTCCTCAGGTTAGCCCTTTTCTACAGTCAGAGCTCTGCCTGCTTCTCCTCAGGTTAGCCCTTTCCTACAGTCAGAGCTCTGCCTGCTTCTCCTCAGGTTAGCCCTTTTCTACAGTCGTAGCTCTGCCTGCTTCTCCTCAGGTTAGCCCTTTCCTACAGTCAGAGCTCTGCCTGCTTCTCTTCAGGTTAGCCCTTTTCAACAGTCAGAGCTCTGCCTGCTTCTCCTCAGATTAGCCCTTTCCTGCAGTCAAATGACCTAGTGGCCTCACGATATCAGAATTAATAAACATATTTTTTTTAAACCTCCCAAAATACTATATTTCTACATCAAACAGTTGTGTTATATTTCAGTCTTCTGTGTTGTTTATAAAGTGTATTATTGGAATGCAAATCAAACTGGAATAAATGTCAGCTCTACGTCTGACGTTGTGTAGGTGTCTTCCTTCTTTAAGCCCATAACCATGCGTGTGAGGAGAATACTTCTGTTTCAAAGTAGATTAGACGACCAAGAAACACGCTGTGTGACCCTGATTTAGCCCACTACAGTAAAATGTTAACTAGCGATACTGGCTGTCTCCCACTCCTTCCTGCTGTAGCAGTAGTACCCCATGCAGGAGATAGTGGCTCTTCACCGTCAGAGACTACTGTAATCAGTATAGAGATATCCACCTTCAGGGAATGCTGTAATCAGTATAGATATTCACCTTCAGAGACATCTCTAATCAGTATAGAGATATTCACCTTCAGAGACGACTGTAATCAGTATAGATATTCACCTTTAGAGACATCTATAATCAGTATAGAGATATTCACCTTTAGAGACTACTGTAATCAGTATAGAGATATTCACCTTTAGAGACTACTGTAATCAGTATAGATATCCACCTTCAGCGACTACTGTAATCAGTATATAGATATTCACCTTCAGCGACTACTGTAATCAGCATAGATATTCACCTTTAGAGACTACTGTAATCAGTATAGAGATATTCACCTTCAGAGACTACTGTAATCAGTATAGAGATATTCACCTTCAGCGACTACTGTAATCAGCATAGATATTCACCTTCAGAGACATCTCTAATCAGTATAGATATTCACCTTCAGAGACATCTCTAATCAGTATAGAGATATTCACCTTTAGAGACTACTGTAATCAGTATAGATATTCACCTTCAGAGACTACTGTAATCAGTATAGATATTCACCTTTAGAGACTACTGTAATCAGTATAGAGATATTGACCTTCAGAGACTACTGTAATCAGCATAGATATTCACCTTTAGAGACTACTGTAATCAGTATAGAGATATTCACCTTCAGAGACTACTGTAATCAGCATAGATATTCACCTTCAGAGACTACTGTAATCAGTATAGAGATATTCACCTTCAGCGACTACTGTAATCAGCATAGATATTCACCTTCAGAGACATCTCTAATCAGTATAGATATTCACCTTCAGAGACATCTCTAATCAGTATAGAGATATTCACCTTCAGAGACATCTCTAATCAGTATAGAGATATTCACCTTCAGAGACATCTCTAATCAGTATAGAGATATTCACCTTTAGAGACATCACTAATCAGTATAGAGATATTCACCTTCAGAGACAGCTCTAATCAGTATAGATATTCACCTTCAGAGACTACTATAATCAGTATATAGATATTCACCTTTAGAGACTACTGTAATCAGTATAGATATTCACCTTCAGAGACTACTGTAATCAGTATAGATATTCACCTTTAGAGACTACTGTAATCAGTATAGAGATATTCACCTTCAGAGACTACTGTAATCAGCATAGATATTCACCTTTAGAGACTACTGTAATCAGTATAGAGATATTCACCTTCAGGGACTACTGTAATCAGTATAGAGATATTCACCTTCAGAGACATCTCTAATCAGTATAGAGATATTCACCTTCAGAGACTACTGTAATCAGCATAGATATTCACCTTTAGAGACTACTGTAATCAGCATAGATATTCACCTTTAGAGACTACTGTAATCAGCATAGATATTCACCTTTAGAGACTACTGTAATCAGCATAGATATTCACCTTTAGAGACTACTGTAATCAGTATAGAGATATTCACCTTCAGAGACTACTGTAATCAGCATAGATATTCACCTTCAGAGACTACTGTAATCAGTATAGAGATATTCACCTTCAGAGACTACTGTAATCAGTATAGAGATATTCACCTTCAGCGACTACTGTAATCAGTATAGATATTCACCTTCAGAGACTACTGTGATCAGCATAGATATTCACCTTCACAGACTACTGTAATCAGTATAGATATTCACCTTCAGAGACTACTGTAATCAGTATAGAGATATTCACCTTCAGAGACTACTGTAATCAGTATAGAGATATTCACCTTCAGAGACTACTGTAATCAGTATAGAGATATTCACCTTTAGAGACTACTGTAATCAGTATAGATATTCACCTTCAGGGACATCTCTAATCAGTATAGAGATATTCACCTTCAGAGACATCTATAATTAGTATAGAGATATTCACCTTCAGAGACATCTCTAATCAGTATAGAGATATTCACCTTCAGAGACATCTCTAATCAGTATAGAGATATTCACCTTCAGAGACATCTCTAATCAGTATAGAGAACACAGTTGAAACTAAAACATTGTTTCTTGAGTCGCTCTTTAAATTCCCCCTCATTCCACTACATCTCCCTGAGGAAGAGACAGGAGGTACATGGGCCTCACCATGGTAACTAGAGATGTCAATCACAACAGACTTCCTCCTTCAAGGTCTGTTATTCCTTTCTGACTGATCAAAGCCACGAACTAAAACAAAGACAGTCTCTTGATGTAAATATCAGAAGATGTTTATATCTGGCACATTTTTCATCTCCATCGTGTTGTTTCTGTATAATTAATGATTCAAAAAACTTTCAGCTCTTTATTTTTGTATCTTTTGTTTTCAGAACATTTCTACATTTGATCTTTTAGCGGTTCATTTCTTTAGCCTGGGTACCAGTTTTTAATTTTTTTTTTTTAAAGCTAACACTCCACTCCATGAAGTCTGTGTCATATTCTTTGACAAAAGAAAGGAGAGGCAAGGAGTGGAATGTGGTAGCTGAACAGAGATGGTAACCAGGCTATAATTTATCAGGAGGACAAAGAGATAATTGTACCTGTTGTTAACCAGAGATATCTGTGTTCTGTATAACTACGAGACGTTATACAGTGCAGTCAGAGGTGATGCTCTTTGTCGTTTCCTGCTGGATTGGGAGTTTTGTACTTGATATCTTCTTTCTCTAATCTCATATATTATAATGACATAAATTAGTTGGACTATTCTGTGTTCTTGCTATTCTCTCTATAGTGTAGCTGGCTGATGAACCTGACTAGGAGGTCAGGAAACTACTGTCTCAGTCAGACTGTTGTCCTAGTCACTGATGAACCTGACTAGGAGGTCAGGAAACTACTGTCTCAGTCAGACTGTTGTCCTAGTCACTGATTAACCTGACTAGGAGGTCAGTAAACTACTGTCTCAGTCAGACTGTTGTCCTAGTCACTGATTAACCTGACTAGGAGGTCAGTAAACTACTGTTAATCAGACTGTTGTCCTAGTCACTGATGAACCTGACTAGGAGGTCAGTAAACTACTGTCTCAGTCAGACTGTTGTCCTAGTCACTGATGAACCTGACTAGGAGGTCATGAAACTACTGTCTCAGTCAGACTGTTGTCCTAGTCACTGATGAACCTGACTAGGAGGTCAGTAAACTACTGTCTCAGTCAGACTGTTGTCCTAGTCACTGATGAACCTGACTAGGAGGTCATGAAACTACTGTCTCAGTCAGACTGTTGTCCTAGTCACTGATGAACCTGACTAGGAGGTCAGTTAACTACTGTCTCAGTCAGACTGTTGTCCTAGTCACTGATGAACCTGACTAGGAGGTCAGGAAACTACTGTCTCAGTCAGACTGTTGTCCTAGTCACTGATGAACCTGACTAGGAGGTCAGGAAACTACTGTCTCAGTCAGACTGTTGTCCTAGTCACTGATGAACCTGACTAGGAGATCAGGAAACTACTGTCTCAGTCAGACTGTTGTCCTAGTCACTGATGAACCTGACTAGGAGGTCAGGAAACTACAGTCTCAGTCAGACTGTTGTCCTAGTCACTGTTGAACCTGACTAGGAGGTCAGGAAACTACTGTCTCAGTCAGACTGTTGTCCTAGTCACTGATGAACCTGACTAGGAGGTCAGTAAACTACTGTCTCAGTCAGACTGTTGTCCTAGTCACTGATGAACCTGACTAGGAGGTCAGTAAACTACTGTCTCAGTCAGACTGTTGTCCTAGTCACTGATGAACCTGACTAGGAGGTCAGTAAACTACTGTCTCAGTCAGACTGTTGTCCTAGTCACTGATGAACCTGACTAGGAGGTCAGGAAACTACTGTCTCAGTCAGACTGTTGTCCTAGTCACTGATTAACCTGACTAGGAGGTCAGTATACTACTGTTAATCAGACTGTTGTCCTAGTCACTGATGAACCTGACTAGGAGGTCAGTAAACTACTGTCTCAGTCAGACTGTTGTCCTAGCCACTGATGAACCTGACTAGGAGGTCATGAAACTACTGTCTCAGTCAGACTGTTGTCCTAGCCTCCATAGGGAGAAAAGCTGTTATAACAAGACTACAATACAATCTGGACTCCATCGATCCAATGTGACAAATGGCCATGTTTAAAATGGTCTGGCTCTCTGTGTGAGTTAAATATCTCTGTGAGTTAGAAAAATCTATGATGGAAAAAAAGACAAGAAGTGCCAACTCAGGTCTCTTTCGGAGCCAAGGGGTTGATTGTTCACCGAGACCTTTTCTGTTCAGCTGCCTGCCAGACTGATTCTGAAAAGATGCCAGTTTCCCGACCCAACAATGTCTTTCCAACAGCACAATAACGACCTGTCGTCTGTCGAAAGCCACCAGCTTTCAGGAGTTAATTGGATTTTTTATATTTTTTTGAAAAGCAATATAAAATGGTCCTTGGTAATAATCTGTCCTTATAGATTCTCATCTCTTCAGACAAAGCCGCTAATTGTTTCAGTCTGAATGTGAGAGTTCCTGTGATGTCACCTTGAGTCTGTGTCATAATATTCAGTGTTACTGTAGCAGAGAATAATACATTAGATTGTCAAACTCTAACTATATACGTGTTGTAATTCAGTTAGCAGACAGGCACTCAGAACGATGTCATCCATACAACGTGAAAGAGAAGTCTCCTGGATTAAACGATACTTTCAGACATCAACTACCGCAACGACTAACACAGACAAGAGTTAGTCTTTAGTTAAGAATGACAGATGAAGCCACGTTACTGTGTAGTATAGTACTGAACCATGTTACTGTGTAGTATAGTACTGAACCATGTTACATTACTGAACCATGTTACTGTGTAGTATAGTACTGAACCATGTTACTGTGTAGTATAGTACTGAACCATGTTACTGTGTAGTATAGTACTGAACCATGTTACATTACTGAACCATGTTACTGTGTAGTATAGTACTGAACCATGTTACTGTGTAGTATAGTACTGAACCATGTTACTGTGTAGTATATTACTGAACCATGTTACATTACTGAACCATGTTACTGTGTAGTATAGTACTGAACCATGTTACTGTGTAGTATAGTACTGAACCGTGTTACTGTGTAGTATAGTACTGAACCATGTTACTGTGTAGTATAGTACTGAACCATGTTACTGTGTAGTATAGTACTGAACCATGTTACTGTGTAGTATAATACTGAACCCTGTTACTGTGTAGTATAGTACTGAACCATGTTACTGTGTAGTATAGTACTGAACCATGTTACATTACTGAACCATGTTACTGTGTAGTATAGTACTGAACCATGTTACTGTGTAGTATAATACTGAACCGTGTTACTGTGTAGTATAGTACTGAACCATGTTACATTACTGAACCATGTTACTGTGTAGTATAGTACTGAACCATGTTACTGTGTAGTATAGTACTGAACCGTGTTACTGTGTAGTATAATACTGAACCATGTTACTGTGTAGTATAGTACTGAACCATGTTACTGTGTAGTATAGTACTGAACCGTGTTACTGTGTAGTATAGTACTGAACCATGTTACTGTGTAGTATAATACTGAACCATGTTACTGTGTAGTATAGTACTGAACCGTGTTACTGTGTAGTATAATACTGAACCATGTTACTGTGTAGTATAATACTGAACCATGTAACTGTGTAGTATAATACTGAACCATGTTACTGTGTAGTATAATACTGAACCATGTTACATTACTGAACCCTGTTACTGTGTAATATAATACTGAACCATGTTACTGTGTAGTATAATACTGAACCATGTTACTGTGTAGTATAGTACTGAACCATGTTACTGTGTAGTATAATACTGAACCCTGTTACTGTGTAGTATAGTACTGAACCATGTTACTGTGTAGTATAATACTGAACCATGTTACTGTGTAGTATAGTACTGAACCATGTTACTGTGTAGTATAATACTGAACCATGTTACTGTGTAGTATAGTACTGAACCATGTTACTGTGTAGTATAATACTGAACCCTGTTACTGTGTAGTATAGTACTGAACCATGTTACTGTGTAGTATAATACTGAACCATGTTACTGTGTAGTATAGTACTGAACCATGTTACTGTGTAGTATAATACTGAACCATGTTACTGTGTAGTATAATACTGAACCGTGTTACTGTGTAGTATAGTACTGAACCATGTTACTGTGTAGTATAATACTGAACCATGTTACTGTGTAGTATAATACTGAACCATTTTTTTGTGTAGTATAATACTGAACCATGTTACTGTGTAGTATAATACTGAACCATGTTACTGTGTAGTATAATACTGAACCATGTTACTGTGTAGTATAATACTGAACCATGTTACTGTGTAGTATAGTACTGAACCATGTTACTGTGTAGTATAGTACTGAACCGTGTTACTGTGTAGTATAGTACTGAACCCTGTTACTGTGTAGTATAGTACTGAACCATGTTACTGTGTAGTATAATACTGAACCATGTTACTGTGTAGTATAGTACTGAACCATGTTACTGTGTAGTATAATACTGAACCATGTTACTGTGTAGTATAATACTGAACCGTGTTACTGTGTAGTATAGTACTGAACCATGTTACTGTGTAGTATAATACTGAACCATGTTACTGTGTAGTATAATACTGAACCATTTTTTTGTGTAGTATAATACTGAACCATGTTACTGTGTAGTATAATACTGAACCATGTTACTGTGTAGTATAATACTGAACCATGTTACTGTGTAGTATAATACTGAACCATGTTACTGTGTAGTATAGTACTGAACCATGTTACTGTGTAGTATAGTACTGAACCGTGTTACTGTGTAGTATAGTACTGAACCATGTTACTGTGTAGTATAATACTGAACCATGTTACTGTGTAGTATAGTACTGAACCGTGTTACTGTGTAGTATAATACTGAACCATGTTACTGTGTAGTATAATACTGAACCATGTAACTGTGTAGTATAATACTGAACCATGTTACTGTGTAGTATAATACTGAACCATGTTACATTACTGAACCCTGTTACGGTGTAATATAATACTGAACCCTGTTACTGTGTAGTATAGTACTGAACCATGTTACTGTGTAGTATAATACTGAACCATGTTACTGTGTAGTATAGTACTGAACCATGTTACTGTGTAGTATAATACTGAACCATGTTACTGTGTAGTATAATACTGAACCGTGTTACTATGTAGTATAGTACTGAACCATGTTACTGTGTAGTATAATACTGAACCATGTTACTGTGTAGTATAATACTGAACCATGTTACTGTGTAGTATAATACTGAACCATTTTTATTTATTTATTTTACCATTATTTAACCAGGTAAGCTAGTTGAGAACACCTTTATTTAACCAGGTAGGCAAGTTGAGAACAAGTTCTCATTTACAATTGCGACCTGGCCAAGATAAAGCAAAGCAGTTCGACAGATACAACAACACAGAGTTACACATGGAGTAAAACAAACATACAGTCAATAATAGAGTATAAACAAGTCTATATACAATGTGAGCAAATGAGGTGAGAAGGGAGGTAAAGGCAAAAAAGGCCTTGGTGGCAAGGTAAATACAATATAGCAAGTAAAACACTGGAATGGTAGTTTTGCAATGGAAGAATGTGCAAAGTAGAAATAAAAATAATGGGGTGCAAAGGAGCAAAATAAATAAATAAATAAAATACAGTTGGGAAAGAGGTAGTTGTTTGGGCTAAATTATAGGTGGGCTATGTACAGGTGCAGTAATCTGTGAGCTGCTCTGACAGTTGGTGCTTAAAGCTAGTGAGGGAGATAAGTGTTTCCAGTTTCAGAGATTTTGTAGTTCGTTCCAGTCATTGGCAGCAGAGAACTGGAAAGAGAGGCGGCCAAAGAAAGAATTGGTTTTGGGGGTGACTAGAGAGATATACCTGCTGGAGCGTGTGCTACAGGTGGGAGATGCTATGGTGACCAGCGAGCTGAGATAAGGGGGGACTTTACCTAGCAGGGTCTTGTAGATGACATGGAGCCAGTGGGTTTGGCGACGAGTATGAAGCGAGGGCCAGCCAACGAGAGCTTACAGGTCGCAATGGTGGGTAGTATATGGGGCTTTGGTGACAAAACGGATTGCACTGTGATAGACTGCATCCAATTTGTTGAGTAGGGTATTGGAGACTATTTTGTAAATTACATCGCCAAAGTCGAGGATTGGTAGGATGGTCAGTTTTACAAGGGTATGTTTGGCAGCATGAGTGAAGGATGCTTTGTTGCGAAATAGGAAGCCAATTCTAGATTTAACTTTGGATTGGAGATGTTTGATATGGGTCTGGAAGGAGAGTTTACAGTCTAACCAGACACCTAAGTATTTGTAGTTGTCCACGTATTCTAAGTCAGAGCCGTCCAGAGTAGTGATGTTGGACAGGCGGGTAGGTGCAGGTAGCGATCGGTTGAAGAGCATGCATTTAGTTTTACTTGTATTTAAGAGCAATTGGAGGCCACGGAAGGAGAGTTGTATGGCATTGAAGCTTGCCTGGAGGGTTGTTAACACAGTGTCCAAAGAAGGGCCGGAAGTATACAGAATGGTGTCGTCTGCGTAGAGGTGGATCAGAGACTCACCAGCAGCAAGAGCGACCTCATTGATGTATACAGAGAAGAGAGTCGGTCCAAGAATTGAACCCTGTGGCACCCCCATAGAGACTGCCAGAGGTCCGGACAACAGACCCTCCGATTTGACACACTGAACTCTATCAGAGAAGTAGTTGGTGAACCAGGCGAGGGAATCATTTGAGAAACCAAGGCTGTTGAGTCTGCCGATGAGGATGTGGTGATTGACAGAGTCGAAAGCCTTGGCCAGATCAATGAATACGGCTGCACAGTAATGTTTCTTATCGATGGCGGTTAAGATATCGTTTAGGACCTTGAGCGTGGCTGAGGTGCACCCATGACCAGCTCTGAAACCAGATTGCATAGCAGAGAAGGTATGGTGAGATTCAAAATGGTCGGTAATCTGTTTGTTGACTTGGCTTTCGAAGACCTTAGAAAGGCATGGTAGGATAGATATAGATCTGTAGCAGTTTGGGTCAAGAGTGTCCCCCCCTTTGAAGAGGGGGATGACCGCAGCTGCTTTCCAATCTATGGGAATCTCAGACGACACGAAAGAGAGGTTGAACAGGCTAGTAATAGGGGTGGCAACAATTTCGGCAGATAATTTTAGAAAGAAAGGGTCCAGATTGTCTAGCCCGGCTGATTTGTAGGGGTCCAGATTTTGCAGCTCTTTCAGAACATCAGCTGAATGGATTTGGGAGAAGGAGAAATGGGGAAGGCTTGGGCGAGTTGCTGTTGGGGGTGCAGTGCTGTTGACAGGGGTAGGAGTAGCCAGGTGGAAAGCATTGGCCAGCAGTAGAAAAATGCTTATTGAAATTTTCAATTATGGTGGATTTATCAGTGGTGACAGTGTTTCCTATCTTCAGTGCAGTGGGCAGCTGGGATGAGGTGTTCTTATTCTCCATGGACTTTACAGTGTCCCAGAACTTTTTTGAGTTAGTGTTGCAAGAAGCACATTTCTGCTTGAAAAAGCTAGCCTTGGCTTTTCTAACTGCCTGTGTATAATGGTTTCTAGCTTCCCTGAACAGCTGCATATCACGGGGGCTGTTCGATGCTAATGCAGAACGCCATAGGATGTTTTTGTGTTGGTTAAGGGCAGTCAGGTCTGGGGAGAACCAAGGGCTATATCTGTTCCTGGTTCTAAATTTCTTGAATGGGGCATGTTTATTTAAGATGGTTAGGAAGGCATTTTAAAAAAATATCCAGGCATCCTCTACTGACGGGATGAGGTCAATATCCTTCCAGGATACCCCGGCCAGGTCGATTAGAAAGGCCTGCTCGCTGAAGTGTTTCAGGGAGCGTTTTACAGTGATGAGAGGAGGTCGTTTGACCGCTGACCCATTACGGATGCAGGCAATGAGGCAGTGATCGCTGAGATCTTGGTTGAAGACAGCAGAGGTGTATTTAGAGGGGAAGTTGTTTAGGATGATATCTATGAGGGTGCCCGTGTTTAAGGCTTTGGGGAGGTACCTGGTAGGTTCATTGATAATTTGTGTGAGATTGAGGGCATCAAGTTTAGATTGTAGGATGGCTGGGGTGTTAAGCATGTTCCAGTTTATGTCGCCTAGCAGCACGAGCTCTGAAGATAGATGGGGGGCAATCAGTTCACATATGGTGTCCAGAGCACAGCTGGGGGCAGAGGGTGGTCTATAGCAGGCGGCAACGGTGAGAGACTTGTTTTTAGAGAGGTGGATTTTTAAAAGTAGAAGTTCAAATTGTTTGGGTACAGACCTGGATAGTAGGACAGAACTCTGCAGGCTATCTTTGCAGTAGATTGCAACACCGCCTTGTCTGAAAATGTTGTAGTTTGGAATTAAAATGTCTGAATTTTTGGTGGTCTTCCTAAGCCAGGATTCAGACGCAGCTAGAACATCCGGGTTGGCAGAGTGTGCTAAAGCAGTGAATAGAACAAACTTAGGGAGGAGGCTTCTAATGTTAACATGCATGAAACCAAGGCTATTACGGTTACAGAAGTCGTCAAAAGAGAGCGCCTGGGGAATAGGAGTGGAGCTAGGCACTGCAGGGCCTGGATTCACCTCTACATCGCCAGAGGAACATAGGAGGAGTAGAATAAGGGTGCGGCTAAAAGCAATAAGAATTGGTCGTCTAGAACGTCTGGAACAGAGAGTAAAAGGAGGTTTCTGGGGGCGATAAAATAGCATCAAGGTATAATGTACAGACAAAGGTAAGGTAGGATGTGAATACAGTGGAGGTAAACCTAGGTATTGAGTGATGAAGAGAGAGATATTGTCTCTAGAAACATCATTGAAACCAGGAGATGTCATTGCATGTGTGGGTGGTGGAACTAATAGGTTGGATAAGGTATAGTGAGCAGGACTAGAGGCTCTACAATGAAATAAGCCAATAAACACTAACCAGAACAGCAATGGACAAGACATATTGACATTAAGGAGAGGCATGCTTAGTCGAGTGATCAAAAGGGTCCAGTGAGTGGAGAGGTTGGTTGAGGGTCACGGCGATTTAGACAGCTAGCCAGGCCAACCGGTAGCAAGCTAGCATAGGATGGAGTCTGTTGTTAGCCACCTCTTGCGTTCGGTCAGTAGATTAGTGGGGTTCCGTATGGTAGAGGGGATTAATCCAAATCACACAACAACAACAAAAATAAGAACAATAGATATAGTTATAGAGGCCCGAGAAGAAAACATAATAATAATAAAAATAAATAAATTGTCCGATTGTCTATTCAGATAGCAGCCGGTAAGACAGCTAACGGTTAGCGGGCCGCAGATGGGCGTTCAGGTAACGTCGCGACAGAGGAGCCAGCCGGATCTCATTCAGGTAGATAACGTCGGCAGTCCAGTTGTGAAGGCCCGGTGGGGCTCCGCGTAGGCAGTGAAACGGGTCCAGATAGGTGACTGCAGCCCAGGAGTGAATGATGGAACTCAGGAGTGATTGACGGAGCTGGCTAGCACCGGAACAATCGATGTTTGCTCCGGAATCGACGAAAGCCGACTGTCACACGGATAGCAGCTAGCTAGCTGTGAGATCCGGGTATGAATGTCCAGAGAGCAGTTGAAATCCAGGGACATGGAGAGAAAAATTGGTCCGGTATGTTCCGTTCCGAGCCGCGCTGTGCCGTACAAAACTGGCGATAGATTTTCGATAGATTTTCGAGCTAAAGGATAGCTGATGACCACAAACCGTGGTTAGCTGAATACTAACGATTTGCCAGTAAAGAAGCTAACTAGCTTCTGATTAGCTTCTGGATTAGCTTCTGGGCTAGCTCCTGGCTAGCTTCTGGCTAGTTTCTGGCTAGCTTCTTGGAGTTTCTGGCTAGCTTCTTGGAGGATTACAGATCTGAGGTAAATAATACTTTTTTATAAATATAAATTGGTGAGGCTGGTTGCAGGAGAGTGTTTTGAAGATGAGTTGATGGAAAATAAAAATAAAATGTATGTGAAAAAAGTTGTAAATATATATATATACAGGACACGACAAGACGAGGACAAAAGACATCTGAACTGCTATGCGATCTTGGAGTAACCATGTTACTGTGTAGTATAATACTGAACCATGTTACTGTGTAGTATAATACTGAACCATGTTACTGTGTAGTATAATACCGAACAGTGTTACTGTGTAGGTAATAGGGATGTCATTGAGATGACAGGTCAGAGTGCAGGCAGAGATAGAATACAAATTCATAGCCTTCTGTATCACCAGCTATGCAGTGTGGCAAGCTTGCTCGAAATTCCAAGCGGATGGTTGTTTGCGAAGTGAGTTGGTGCTTCGGCAGAGAAAATAATCACCTAACGTGGGGCTCGAACCCACAACCCTGAGATTAAGAGTCTCATGCTCTACCGACTGAGCTAGCCAGGTACCTCAATGGTGATTTTGAGTTGGTTCGAATATCGTACATCCCAGTTTCTGCAAAATATGGTGATCAGTGCGTGTTGTTGATGGATCCTGTGGTGCAATCTGTTAGCGTGTTGTATTTATACAGCAGTATACAGCAATTAGATGACAAGGTTAGGAGTTCAAGGCCCACCAGGAGCAAGTATTCTTCTTGAAGCCTCTGCCTGTCTATTTCTTGTCCGGATAATGATAATTTATTCAATCCATTTAGGAGTACAATTCATTGGTAATAGGTATGTCATTGAGATGACAGGTCAGAGTGCAGGCAGAGATAGAATACAAATTCATAGCCTTCTGTATCACCAGCTATGCAGTGTGGCAAGCTTGCTCGAAATTCCAAGCGGATGGTTGTTTGCGAAGTGAGTTGGTGCTTCGGCAGAGAAAATAATCACCTAACGTGGCGCTCGAACCCACGACCCTGAGATTAAGAGTCTCATGCTCTACCGACTGAGCTAGCCAGGTACCTCAATGGTGATTTTGAGTTGGTTCGAATATCGTACATCCCAGTTTCTGCAAAATATGGTGATCAGTGCGTGTTGTTGATGGATCCTGTGGTGCAATCTGTTAGCGTGTTGTACTTATACAGCAGTATACAGCAATTAGATTGCGAAGGTTATGAGTTCAAGGCCCACCAGGAGCAAGTATTCTTCTTGAAGCCTCTGCCTGTCTATTTCTTGTCCGGAAAATGATAATTTATTCAATCCATTTAGGAGTACAATTCATCGGTAATAGGTATGTCATTGAGATGACAGGTCAGAGTGCAGGCAGAGATAGAATACAAATTCATAGCCTTCTGTATCACCAGCTATGCAGGCTGGCAAGCCTGCTCGAAATTCCAAGCTGTTTGCGAAGTGAGTTGGTGCTTCGGCAGAGAAAATAATCACCTAACGTGGGGCTCGAACCCACGACCCTGAGATTAAGAGTCTCATGCTCTACCGACTGAGCTAGCCAGGTACCTCAATGGTGATTTTGAGTTGGTTCGAATATCGTACATCCCAGTTTCTGCAAAATATGGTGGTCAGTGCGTGTTGTTGATGGATCCTGTGGTGCAATCTGTTAGCGTGTTGTACTTATACAGCAGTATACAGCAATTAGATTGCGAAGGTTATGAGTTCAAGGCCCACCAGGAGCAAGTATTCTTCTTGAAGCCTCTGCCTGTCTATTTCTTGTCCGGAAAATGATAATTTATTCAATCCATTTAGGAGTACAATTCATCGGTAATAGGTATGTCATTGAGATGACAGGTCAGAGTGCAGGCAGAGATAGAATACAAATTCATAGCCTTCTGTATCACCAGCTATGCAGGCTGGCAAGCCTGCTCGAAATTCCAAGCTGTTTGCGAAGTGAGTTGGTGCTTCGGCAGAGAAAATAATCACCTAACGTGGGGCTCGAACCCACGACCCTGAGATTAAGAGTCTCATGCTCTACCGACTGAGCTAGCCAGGTACCTCAATGGTGATTTTGAGTTGGTTCGAATATCGTACATCACAGTTTCTGCAAAATATGGTGATCAGTGCGTGTTGTTGATGGATCCTGTGGTGCAATCTGTTAGCGTGTTGTACCTATACAGCAGTATACAGCAATTAGATGCGAAGGTTATGAGTTCAAGGCCCACCAGGAGCAAGTATTCTTCTTGAAGCCTCTGCCTGTCTATTTCTTGTCCGGAAAATGATAATTTATTCAATCCATTTAGTAGTACAATTCATCGGTAATAGGTATGTCATTGAGATAATAGGTCAGAGTGCAGGCAGAGATAGAATACAAATTCATAGCCTTCTGTATCACCAGCTATGCAGGCTGGCAAGCCTGCTCGAAATTCCATGCGGATGGCTGTTTGCGAAGTGAGTTGGTGCTTCGGCAGAGAAAATATTCACCTAACGTGGGGCTCGAACCCACGACCTTGAGATTAAGAGTCTCATGCTCTACCGACTGAGCTAGCCAGGTACCTCAATGGTGATTTTGAGTTGGTTCGAATATCGTACATCAAAGTTTCTGCAAAATATGGTGATCAGTGCGTGTTGTTGATGGATCCTGTGGTGCAATCTGTTAGCGTGTTGTACTTATACAGCAGTATACAGCAATTAGATTGCGAAGGTTATGAGTTCAAGGCCCACCAGGAGCAAGTATTCTTCTTGAAGCCTCTGCCTGTCTATTTCTTGTCCGGAAAATGATAATTTATTCAATCCATTTAGAAGTACAATTCATCGATAATAGGTATGTCATTGAGATGACAGGTCAGAGTGCAGGCAGAGATAGAATACAAATTCATAGCCTTCTGTATCACCAGCTATGCAGGCTGGCAAGCCTGCTCAAAATTCCAAGCTGTTTGCGAAGTGAGTTGGTGCTTCGGCAGAGAAAATAATCACCTAACGTGGGGCTCGAACCCACGACCCTGAGATTAAGAGTCTCATGCTCTACCGACTGAGCTAGCCAGGTACCTCAATGTTGATTTTGAGTTGGTTCGAATATCGTACATCACAGTTTCTGCAAAATATGGTGATCAGTGCGTGTTGTTGATGGATCCTGTGGTGTATTTTGTTAGCGTGTTGTACCTATACAGCAGTATACAGCAATTAGATGCGAAGGTTATGAGTTCAAGGCCCACCAGGAGCAAGTATTCTTCTTGAAGCCTCTGCCTGTCTATTTCTTGTCCGGAAAATGATAATTTATTCAATCCATTTAGGAGTACAATTCATTGGTAATAGGTATGTCATTGAGATGACAGGTCAGAGTGCAGGCAGAGATAGAATACAAATTCATAGCCTTCTGTATCACCAGCTATGCAGTGTGGCAAGCTTGCTCGAAATTCCAAGCGGATGGTTGTTTGCGAAGTGAGTTGGTGCTTCGGCAGAGAAAATAATCACCCAACGTGGGGCTCGAACCCACGACCCTGAGATTAAGAGTCTCATGCTCTACCGACTGAGCTAGCCAGGTACCTCAATAGTGATTTTGAGTTGGTTCGAATATCGTACATCCCAGTTTCTGCAAAATATGGTGATCAGTGCGTGTTGTTGATGGATCCTGTGGTGCAATCTGTTAGCGTGTTGTACTTATACAGCAGTATACAGCAATTAGATTGCGAAGGTTATGAGTTCAAGGCCCACCAGGAGCAAGTATTCTTCTTGAAGCCTCTGCCTGTCTATTTCTTGTCCGGAAAATGATAATTTATTCAATCCATTTAGGAGTACAATTCATCGGTAATAGGTATGTCATTGAGATGACAGGTCAGAGTGCAGGCAGAGATAGAATACAAATTCATAGCCTTCTGTATCACCAGCTATGCAGGCTGGCAAGCCTGCTCGAAATTCCAAGCTGTTTGCGAAGTGAGTTGGTGCTTCGGCAGAGAAAATAATCACCTAACGTGGGGCTCGAACCCACGACCCTGAGATTAAGAGTCTCATGCTCTACCGACTGAGCTAGCCAGGTACCTCAATGGTGATTTTGAGTTGGTTCGAATATCGTACATCCCAGTTTCTGCAAAATATGGTGGTCAGTGCGTGTTGTTGATGGATCCTGTGGTGCAATCTGTTAGCGTGTTGTACTTATACAGCAGTATACAGCAATTAGATTGCGAAGGTTATGAGTTCAAGGCCCACCAGGAGCAAGTATTCTTCTTGAAGCCTCTGCCTGTCTATTTCTTGTCCGGAAAATGATAATTTATTCAATCCATTTAGGAGTACAATTCATCGGTAATAGGTATGTCATTGAGATGACAGGTCAGAGTGCAGGCAGAGATAGAATACAAATTCATAGCCTTCTGTATCACCAGCTATGCAGGCTGGCAAGCCTGCTCGAAATTCCAAGCTGTTTGCGAAGTGAGTTGGTGCTTCGGCAGAGAAAATAATCACCTAACGTGGGGCTCGAACCCACGACCCTGAGATTAAGAGTCTCATGCTCTACCGACTGAGCTAGCCAGGTACCTCAATGGTGATTTTGAGTTGGTTCGAATATCGTACATCACAGTTTCTGCAAAATATGGTGATCAGTGCGTGTTGTTGATGGATCCTGTGGTGCAATCTGTTAGCGTGTTGTACTTATACAGCAGTATACAGCAATTAGATGCGAAGGTTATGAGTTCAAGGCCCACCAGGAGCAAGTATTCTTCTTGAAGCCTCTGCCTGTCTATTTCTTGTCCGGAAAATGATAATTTATTCAATCCATTTAGTAGTACAATTCATCGGTAATAGGTATGTCATTGAGATAATAGGTCAGAGTGCAGGCAGAGATAGAATACAAATTCATAGCCTTCTGTATCACCAGCTATGCAGGCTGGCAAGCCTGCTCGAAATTCCATGCGGATGGCTGTTTGCGAAGTGAGTTGGTGCTTCGGCAGAGAAAATATTCACCTAACGTGGGGCTCGAACCCACGACCTTGAGATTAAGAGTCTCATGCTCTACCGACTGAGCTAGCCAGGTACCTCAATGGTGATTTTGAGTTGGTTCGAATATCGTACATCAAAGTTTCTGCAAAATATGGTGATCAGTGCGTGTTGTTGATGGATCCTGTGGTGCAATCTGTTAGCGTGTTGTACTTATACAGCAGTATACAGCAATTAGATTGCGAAGGTTATGAGTTCAAGGCCCACCAGGAGCAAGTATTCTTCTTGAAGCCTCTGCCTGTCTATTTCTTGTCCGGAAAATGATAATTTATTCAATCCATTTAGAAGTACAATTCATCGATAATAGGTATGTCATTGAGATGACAGGTCAGAGTGCAGGCAGAGATAGAATACAAATTCATAGCCTTCTGTATCACCAGCTATGCAGGCTGGCAAGCCTGCTCGAAATTCCAAGCTGTTTGCGAAGTGAGTTGGTGCTTCGGCAGAGAAAATAATCACCTAACGTGGGGCTCGAACCCACGACCCTGAGATTAAGAGTCTCATGCTCTACCGACTGAGCTAGCCAGGTACCTCAATGGTGATTTTGAGTTGGTTCGAATATCGTACATCACAGTTTCTGCAAAATATGGTGATCAGTGCGTGTTGTTGATGGATCCTGTGGTGCAATCTGTTAGCGTGTTGTACCTATACAGCAGTATACAGCAATTAGATGCGAAGGTTATGAGTTCAAGGCCCACCAGGAGCAAGTATTCTTCTTGAAGCCTCTGCCTGTCTATTTCTTGTCCGGAAAATGATAATTTATTCAATCCATTTAGTAGTACAATTCATCGGTAATAGGTATGTCATTGAGATAATAGGTCAGAGTGCAGGCAGAGATAGAATACAAATTCATAGCCTTCTGTATCACCAGCTATGCAGGCTGGCAAGCCTGCTCGAAATTCCATGCGGATGGCTGTTTGCGAAGTGAGTTGGTGCTTCGGCAGAGAAAATATTCACCTAACGTGGGGCTCGAACCCACGACCTTGAGATTAAGAGTCTCATGCTCTACCGACTGAGCTAGCCAGGTACCTCAATGGTGATTTTGAGTTGGTTCGAATATCGTACATCAAAGTTTCTGCAAAATATGGTGATCAGTGCGTGTTGTTGATGGATCCTGTGGTGCAATCTGTTAGCGTGTTGTACTTATACAGCAGTATACAGCAATTAGATTGCGAAGGTTATGAGTTCAAGGCCCACCAGGAGCAAGTATTCTTCTTGAAGCCTCTGCCTGTCTATTTCTTGTCCGGAAAATGATAATTTATTCAATCCATTTAGAAGTACAATTCATCGATAATAGGTATGTCATTGAGATGACAGGTCAGAGTGCAGGCAGAGATAGAATACAAATTCATAGCCTTCTGTATCACCAGCTATGCAGGCTGGCAAGCCTGCTCGAAATTCCAAGCTGTTTGCGAAGTGAGTTGGTGCTTCGGCAGAGAAAATAATCACCTAACGTGGGGCTCGAACCCACGACCCTGAGATTAAGAGTCTCATGCTCTACCGACTGAGCTAGCCAGGTACCTCAAGGTCGATTTTGAGTTGGTTCGAATATCGTACATCACAGTTTCTGCAAAATATGGTGATCAGTGCGTGTTGTTGATGGATCCTGTGGTGTAATTTGTTAGCGTGTTGTACTTATACAGCAGTATACAGCAATTAGATTGCGAAGGTTATGAGTTCAAGGCCCACCAGGAGCAAGTATTCTTCTTGAAGCCTCTGCCTGTCTATTTCTTGTCCGGAAAATGATAATTTATTCAATCCATTTAGAAGTACAATTCATCGGTAATAGGTATGTCATTGAGATGACAGGTCAGAGTGCAGGCAGAGATAGAATACAAATTCATAGCCTTCTGTATCACCAGCTATGCAGGCTGGCAAGCCTGCTCGAAATTCCAAGCGGATGCTGTTTGCGAAGTGAGTTGGTGCTTCGGCAGAGAAAATAATCACCTAACGTGGGGCTCGAACCCACGACCCTGAGATTAAGAGTCTCATGCTCTACCGACTGAGCTAGCCAGGTACCTCAATGGTGATTTTGAGTTGGTTCGAATATCGTACATCACAGTTTCTGCAAAATATGGTGATCAGTGCGTGTTGTTGATGGATCCTGTGGTGCAATCTGTTAGCGTGTTGTACTTATACAGCAGTATACAGCAATTAGATGCGAAGTTTATGAGTTCAAGGCCCACCAGGAGCAAGTATTCTTCTTGAAGCCTCTGCCTGTCTATTTCTTGTCCGGAAAATGATAATTTATTCAATCCATTTAGTAGTACAATTCATCGGTAATAGGTATGTCATTGAGATAATAGGTCAGAGTGCAGGCAGAGATAGAATACAAATTCATAGCCTTCTGTATCACCAGCTATGCAGGCTGGCAAGCCTGCTCGAAATTCCATGCGGATGGCTGTTTGCGAAGTGAGTTGGTGCTTCGGCAGAGAAAATATTCACCTAACGTGGGGCTCGAACCCACGACCTTGAGATTAAGAGTCTCATGCTCTACCGACTGAGCTAGCCAGGTACCTCAATGGTGATTTTGAGTTGGTTCGAATATCGTACATCAAAGTTTCTGCAAAATATGGTGATCAGTGCGTGTTGTTGATGGATCCTGTGGTGCAATCTGTTAGCGTGTTGTACTTAAAAAGCAGTATACAGCAATTAGATTGCGAAGGTTATGAGTTCAAGGCCCACCAGGAGCAAGTATTCTTCTTGAAGCCTCTGCCTGTCTATTTCTTGTCCGGAAAATGATAATTTATTCAATCCATTTAGAAGTACAATTCATCGATAATAGGTATGTCATTGAGATGACAGGTCAGAGTGCAGGCAGAGATAGAATACAAATTCATAGCCTTCTGTATCACCAGCTATGCAGGCTGGCAAGCCTGCTCGAAATTCCAAGCTGTTTGCGAAGTGAGTTGGTGCTTCGGCAGAGAAAATAATCACCTAACGTGGGGCTCGAACCCACGACCATGAGATTAAGATGATAATTTATTCAATCCATTTAGAAGTACAATTCATCGATAATAGGTATGTCATTGAGCTGACAGGTCAGAGTGCAGGCAGAGATAGAATACAAATTCATAGCCTTCTGTATCACCAGCTATGCAGGCTGGCAAGCCTGCTCGAAATTCCATGCGGATGGCTGTTTGCGAAGTGAGTTGGTGCTTCGGCAGAGAAAATAATCACCTAACGTGGGGCTCGAACCCACGACCCTGAGATTAAGAGTCTCATGCTCCACCGACTGAGCAAGCCAGGTACCTCAATGGTGATTTTGAGTTGGTTCGAATATCGTACATCCCAGTTTCTGCAAAATATGGTGGTCAGTGCGTGTTGTTGATGGATCCTGTGGTGCAATCTGTTAGCGTGTTGTACTTATACAGCAGTATACAGCAATTAGATTGCGAAGGTTATGAGTTCAAGGCCCACCAGGAGCAAGTATTCTTCTTGAAGCCTCTGCCTGTCTATTTCTTGTCCGGAAAATGATAATTTATTCAATCCATTTAGGAGTACAATTCATCGGTAATAGGTATGTCATTGAGATGACAGGTCAGAGTGCAGGCAGAGATAGAATACAAATTCATAGCCTTCTGTATCACCAGCTATGCAGGCTGGCAAGCCTGCTCGAAATTCCATGCGGATGGCTGTTTGCGAAGTGAGTTGGTGCTTCGGCAGAGAAAATAATCACCTAACGTGGGGCTCGAACCCACGACCTTGAGATTAAGAGTCTCATGCTCTACCGACTGAGCTAGCCAGGTACCTCAATGGTGATTTTGAGTTGGTTCGAATATCGTACATCAAAGTTTCTGCAAAATATGGTGATCAGTGCGTGTTGTTGATGGATCCTGTGGTGCAATCTGTTAGCGTGTTGTACTTATACAGCAGTATACAGCAATTAGATTGCGAAGGTTATGAGTTCAAGGCCCACCAGGAGCAAGTATTCTTCTTGAAGCCTCTGCCTGTCTATTTCTTGTCCGGAAAATGATAATTTATTCAATCCATTTAGAAGTACAATTCATCGATAATAGGTATGTCATTGAGATGACAGGTCAGAGTGCAGGCAGAGATAGAATACAAATTCATAGCCTTCTGTATCACCAGCTATGCAGGCTGGCAAGCCTGCTCGAAATTCCAAGCTGTTTGCGAAGTGAGTTGGTGCTTCGGCAGAGAAAATAATCACCTAACGTGGGGCTCGAACCCACGACCCTGAGATTAAGAGTCTCATGCTCTACCGACTGAGCTAGCCAGGTACCTCAATGTTGATTTTGAGTTGGTTCGAATATCGTACATCACAGTTTCTGCAAAATATGGTGATCAGTGCGTGTTGTTGATGGATCCTGTGGTGTAATTTGTTAGCGTGTTGTACTTATACAGCAGTATACAGCAATTAGATTGCGAAGGTTATGAGTTCAAGGCCCACCAGGAGCAAGTATTCTTCTTGAAGCCTCTGCCTGTCTATTTCTTGTCCGGAAAATGATAATTTATTCAATCCATTTAGGAGTACAATTCATCGGTAATAGGTATGTCATTGAGATGACAGGTCAGAGTGCAGGCAGAGATAGAATACAAATTCATAGCCTTCTGTATCACCAGCTATGCAGGCTGGCAAGCCTGCTCGAAATTCCAAGCTGTTTGCGAAGTGAGTTGGTGCTTCGGCAGAGAAAATAATCACCTAACGTGGGGCTCGAACCCACGACCCTGAGATTAAGAGTCTCATGCTCTACCGACTGAGCTAGCCAGGTACCTCAATGGTGATTTTGAGTTGGTTCGAATATCGTACATCACAGTTTCTGCAAAATATGGTGATCAGTGCGTGTTGTTGATGGATCCTGTGGTGCAATCTGTTAGCGTGTTGTACTTATACAGCAGTATACAGCAATTAGATGCGAAGGTTATGAGTTCAAGGCCCACCAGGAGCAAGTATTCTTCTTGAAGCCTCTGCCTGTCTATTTCTTGTCCGGAAAATGATAATTTATTCAATCCATTTAGTAGTACAATTCATCGGTAATAGGTATGTCATTGAGATAATAGGTCAGAGTGCAGGCAGAGATAGAATACAAATTCATAGCCTTCTGTATCACCAGCTATGCAGGCTGGCAAGCCTGCTCGAAATTCCATGCGGATGGCTGTTTGCGAAGTGAGTTGGTGCTTCGGCAGAGAAAATATTCACCTAACGTGGGGCTCGAACCCACGACCTTGAGATTAAGAGTCTCATGCTCTACCGACTGAGCAAGCCAGGTACCTCAATGGTGATTTTGAGTTGGTTCGAATATCGTACATCCCAGTTTCTGCAAAATATGGTGGTCAGTGCGTGTTGTTGATGGATCCTGTGGTGCAATCTGTTAGCGTGTTGTACTTAAAAAGCAGTATACAGCAATTAGATTGCGAAGGTTATGAGTTCAAGGCCCACCAGGAGCAAGTATTCTTCTTGAAGCCTCTGCCTGTCTATTTCTTGTCCGGAAAATGATAATTTATTCAATCCATTTAGGAGTACAATTCATCGGTAATAGGTATGTCATTGAGATGACAGGTCAGAGTGCAGGCAGAGATAGAATACAAATTCATAGCCTTCTGTATCACCAGCTATGCAGGCTGGCAAGCCTGCTCGAAATTCCAAGCTGTTTGCGAAGTGAGTTGGTGCTTCGGCAGAGAAAATAATCACCTAACGTGGGGCTCGAACCCACGACCCTGAGATTAAGAGTCTCATGCTCTACCGACTGAGCAAGCCAGGTACCTCAATGGTGATTTTGAGTTGGTTCGAATATCGTACATCCCAGTTTCTGCAAAATATGGTGGTCAGTGCGTGTTGTTGATGGATCCTGTGGTGCAATCTGTTAGCGTGTTGTACTTATACAGCAGTATACAGCAATTAGATTGCGAAGGTTATGAGTTCAAGGCCCACCAGGAGCAAGTATTCTTCTTGAAGCCTCTGCCTGTCTATTTCTTGTCCGGAAAATGATAATTTATTCAATCCATTTAGGAGTACAATTCATCGGTAATAGGTATGTCATTGAGATGACAGGTCAGAGTGCAGGCAGAGATAGAATACAAATTCATAGCCTTCTGTATCACCAGCTATGCAGGCTGGCAAGCCTGCTCGAAATTCCAAGCTGTTTGCGAAGTGAGTTGGTGCTTCGGCAGAGAAAATAATCACCTAACGTGGGGCTCGAACCCACGACCATGAGATTAAGAGTCTCATGCTCTACCGACTGAGCTAGCCAGGTACCTCAATGGTGATTTTGAGTTGGTTCGAATATCGTACATCACAGTTTCTGCAAAATATGGTGATCAGTGCGTGTTGTTGATGGATCCTGTGGTGCAATCTGTTAGCGTGTTGTACCTATACAGCAGTATACAGCAATTAGATGCGAAGGTTATGAGTTCAAGGCCCACCAGGAGCAAGTATTCTTCTTGAAGCCTCTGCCTGTCTATTTCTTGTCCGGAAAATGATAATTTATTCAATCCATTTAGGAGTACAATTCATTGGTAATAGGTATGTCATTGAGATAATAGGTCAGAGTGCAGGCAGAGATAGAATACAAATTCATAGCCTTCTGTATCACCAGCTATGCAGGCTGGCAAGCCTGCTCGAAATTCCATGCGGATGGCTGTTTGCGAAGTGAGTTGGTGCTTCGGCAGAGAAAATAATCACCTAACGTGGGGCTCGAACCCACGACCTTGAGATTAAGAGTCTCATGCTCTACCGACTGAGCTAGCCAGGTACCTCAATGGTGATTTTGAGTTGGTTCGAATATCGTACATCAAAGTTTCTGCAAAATATGGTGATCAGTGCGTGTTGTTGATGGATCCTGTGGTGCAATCTGTTAGCGTGTTGTACTTATACAGCAGTATACAGCAATTAGATTGCGAAGGTTATGAGTTCAAGGCCCACCAGGAGCAAGTATTCTTCTTGAAGCCTCTGCCTGTCTATTTCTTGTCCGGAAAATGATAATTTATTCAATCCATTTAGGAGTACAATTCATCGGTAATAGGTATGTCATTGAGATGACAGGTCAGAGTGCAGGCAGAGATAGAATACAAATTCATAGCCTTCTGTATCACCAGCTATGCAGGCTGGCAAGCCTGCTCGAAATTCCAAGCTGTTTGCGAAGTGAGTTGGTGCTTCGGCAGAGAAAATAATCACCTGACGTGGGGCTCGAACCCACGACCCTGAGATTAAGAGTCTCATGCTCTACCGACTGAGCTAGCCAGGTACCTCAATGGTGATTTTGAGTTGGTTCGAATATCGTACATCCCAGTTTCTGCAAAATATGGTGATCAGTGCGTGTTGTTGATGGATCCTGTGGTGCAATCTGTTAGCGTGTTGTACTTATACAGCAGTATACAGCAATTAGATGCGAAGGTTATGAGTTCAAGGCCCACCAGGAGCAAGTATTCTTCTTGAAGCCTCTGCCTGTCTATTTCTTGTCCGGAAAATGATAATTTATTCAATCCATTTAGTAGTACAATTCATCGGTAATAGGTATGTCATTGAGATAATAGGTCAGAGTGCAGGCAGAGATAGAATACAAATTCATAGCCTTCTGTATCACCAGCTATGCAGGCTGGCAAGCCTGCTCGAAATTCCAAGCTGTTTGCGAAGTGAGTTGGTGCTTCGGCAGAGAAAATAATCACCTAACGTGGGGCTCGAACCCACGACCATGAGATTAAGAGTCTCATGCTCTACCGACTGAGCTAGCCAGGTACCTCAATGGTGATTTTGAGTTGGTTCGAATATCGTACATCACAGTTTCTGCAAAATATGGTGATCAGTGCGTGTTGTTGATGGATCCTGTGGTGTAATTTGTTAGCGTGTTGTACCTATACAGCAGTATACAGCAATTAGATGCGAAGGTTATGAGTTCAAGGCCCACCAGGAGCAAGTATTCTTCTTGAAGCCTCTGCCTGTCTATTTCTTGTCCGGAAAATGATAATTTATTCAATCCATTTAGGAGTACAATTCATTGGTAATAGGTATGTCATTGAGATGACAGGTCAGAGTGCAGGCAGAGATAGAATACAAATTCATAGCCTTCTGTATCACCAGCTATGCAGTGTGGCAAGCTTGCTCGAAATTCCAAGCGGATGGTTGTTTGCGAAGTGAGTTGGTGCTTCGGCAGAGAAAATAATCACCCAACGTAGGCTCGAAACCACAACCCTGAGATTAAGAATCTCATGCTCTACCGACTGAGCTAGCCAGGTACCTCAATGGTGATTTTGAGTTGGTTCGAATATCGTACATCCCAGTTTCTGCAAAATATGGTGATCAGTGCGTGTTGTTGATGGATCCTGTGGTGCAATCTGTTAGCGTGTTGTACTTATACAGCAGTATACAGCAATTAGATTGCGAAGGTTATGAGTTCAAGGCCCACCAGGAGCAAGTATTCTTCTTGAAGCCTCTGCCTGTCTATTTCTTGTCCGGAAAATGATAATTTATTCAATCCATTTAGGAGTACAATTCATCGGTAATAGGTATGTCATTGAGATGACAGGTCAGAGTGCAGGCAGAGATAGAATACAAATTCATAGCCTTCTGTATCACCAGCTATGCAGGCTGGCAAGCCTGCTCGAAATTCCAAGCTGTTTGCGAAGTGAGTTGGTGCTTCGGCAGAGAAAATAATCACCTAACGTGGGGCTCAAACCCACAAGCCTGAAATTAAGAGTCTCATGCTCTACCGACTGAGCTAGCCAGGTACCTCAATGGTGATTTTGAGTTGGTTCGAATATCGTACATCCCAGTTTCTGCAAAATATGGTGGTCAGTGCGTGTTGTTGATGGATCCTGTGGTGCAATCTGTTAGCGTGTTGTACTTATACAGCAGTATACAGCAATTAGATTGCGAAGGTTATGAGTTCAAGGCCCACCAGGAGCAAGTATTCTTCTTGAAGCCTCTGCCTGTCTATTTCTTGTCCGGAAAATGATAATTTATTCAATCCATTTAGGAGTACAATTCATCGGTAATAGGTATGTCATTGAGATGACAGGTCAGAGTGCAGGCAGAGATAGAATACAAATTCATAGCCTTCTGTATCACCAGCTATGCAGGCTGGCAAGCCTGCTCGAAATTCCAAGCTGTTTGCGAAGTGAGTTGGTGCTTCGGCAGAGAAAATAATCACCTAACGTGGGGCTCGAACCCACGACCCTGAGATTAAGAGTCTCATGCTCTACCGACTGAGCTAGCCAGGTACCTCAATGTTGATTTTGAGTTGGTTCGAATATCGTACATCACAGTTTCTGCAAAATATGGTGATCAGTGCGTGTTGTTGATGGATCCTGTGGTGTATTTTGTTAGCGTGTTGTACCTATACAGCAGTATACAGCAATTAGATGCGAAGGTTATGAGTTCAAGGCCCACCAGGAGCAAGTATTCTTCTTGAAGCCTCTGCCTGTCTATTTCTTGTCCGGAAAATGATAATTTATTCAATCCATTTAGGAGTACAATTCATCGGTAATAGGTATGTCATTGAGATGACAGGTCAGAGTGCAGGCAGAGATAGAATACAAATTCATAGCCTTCTGTATCACCAGCTATGCAGGCTGGCAAGCCTGCTCGAAATTCCAAGCTGTTTGCGAAGTGAGTTGGTGCTTCGGCAGAGAAAATAATCACCTAACGTGGGGCTCGAACCCACGACCCTGAGATTAAGAGTCTCATGCTCTACCGACTGAGCTAGCCAGGTACCTCAATGGTGATTTTGAGTTGGTTCGAATATCGTACATCCCAGTTTCTGCAAAATATGGTGATCAGTGCGTGTTGTTGATGGATCCTGTGGTGCAATCTGTTAGCGTGTTGTACTTATACAGCAGTATACAGCAATTAGATTGCGAAGGTTATGAGTTCAAGGCCCACCAGGAGCAAGTATTCTTCTTGAAGCCTCTGCCTGTCTATTTCTTGTCCGGAAAATGATAATTTATTCAATCCATTTAGGAGTACAATTCATTGGTAATAGGTATGTCATTGAGATGACAGGTCAGAGTGCAGGCAGAGATAGAATACAAATTCATAGCCTTCTGTATCACCAGCTATGCAGGCTGGCAAGCCTGCTCGAAATTCCAAGCTGTTTGCGAAGTGAGTTGGTGCTTCGGCAGAGAAAATAATCACCTAACGTGGGGCTCGAACCCACGACCCTGAGATTAAGAGTCTCATGCTCTACCGACTGAGCTAGCCAGGTACCTCAATGGTGATTTTGAGTTGGTTCGAATATCGTACATCCCAGTTTCTGCAAAATATGGTGGTCAGTGCGTGTTGTTGATGGATCCTGTGGTGCAATCTGTTAGCGTGTTGTACTTATACAGCAGTATACAGCAATTAGATTGCGAAGGTTATGAGTTCAAGGCCCACCAGGAGCAAGTATTCTTCTTGAAGCCTCTGCCTGTCTATTTCTTGTCCGGAAAATGATAATTTATTCAATCCATTTAGGAGTACAATTCATCGGTAATAGGTATGTCATTGAGATGACAGGTCAGAGTGCAGGCAGAGATAGAATACAAATTCATAGCCTTCTGTATCACCAGCTATGCAGGCTGGCAAGCCTGCTCGAAATTCCAAGCTGTTTGCGAAGTGAGTTGGTGCTTCGGCAGAGAAAATAATCACCTAACGTGGGGCTCGAACCCACGACCCTGAGATTAAGAGTCTCATGCTCTACCGACTGAGCTAGCCAGGTACCTCAATGTTGATTTTGAGTTGGTTCGAATATCGTACATAACAGTTTCTGCAAAATATGGTGATCAGTGCGTGTTGTTGATGGATCCTGTGGTGTAATTTGTTAGCGTGTTGTACCTATACAGCAGTATACAGCAATTAGATGCGAAGGTTATGAGTTCAAGGCCCACCAGGAGCAAGTATTCTTCTTGAAGCCTCTGCCTGTCTATTTCTTGTCCGGAAAATGATAATTTATTCAATCCATTTAGGAGTACAATTCATTGGTAATAGGTATGTCATTGAGATGACAGGTCAGAGTGCAGGCAGAGATAGAATACAAATTCATAGCCTTCTGTATCACCAGCTATGCAGTGTGGCAAGCTTGCTCGAAATTCCAAGCGGATGGTTGTTTGCGAAGTGAGTTGGTGCTTCGGCAGAGAAAATAATCACCCAACGTGGGGCTCGAAACCACAACCCTGAGATTAAGAATCTCATGCTCTACCGACTGAGCTAGCCAGGTACCTCAATGGTGATTTTGAGTTGGTTCGAATATCGTACATCCCAGTTTCTGCAAAATATGGTGATCAGTGCGTGTTGTTGATGGATCCTGTGGTGCAATCTGTTAGCGTGTTGTACTTATACAGCAGTATACAGCAATTAGATTGCGAAGGTTATGAGTTCAAGGCCCACCAGGAGCAAGTATTCTTCTTGAAGCCTCTGCCTGTCTATTTCTTGTCCGGAAAATGATAATTTATTCAATCCATTTAGGAGTACAATTCATCGGTAATAGGTATGTCATTGAGATGACAGGTCAGAGTGCAGGCAGAGATAGAATACAAATTCATAGCCTTCTGTATCACCAGCTATGCAGGCTGGCAAGCCTGCTCGAAATTCCAAGCTGTTTGCGAAGTGAGTTGGTGCTTCGGCAGAGAAAATAATCACCTAACGTGGGGCTCGAACCCACGACCATGAGATTAAGAGTCTCATGCTCTACCGACTGAGCTAGCCAGGTACCTCAATGGTGATTTTGAGTTGGTTCGAATATCGTACATCACAGTTTCTGCAAAATATGGTGATCAGTGCGTGTTGTTGATGGATCCTGTGGTGCAATCTGTTAGCGTGTTGTACCTATACAGCAGTATACAGCAATTAGATTGTGAAGGTTATGAGTTCAAGGCCCACCAGGAGCAAGTATTCTTCTTGAAGCCTCTGCCTGTCTATTTCTTGTCCGGAAAATGATAATTTATTCAATCCATTTAGGAGTACAATTCATCGGTAATAGGTATGTCATTGAGATGACAGGTCAGAGTGCAGGCAGAGATAGAATACAAATTCATAGCCTTCTGTATCACCAGCTATGCAGGCTGGCAAGCCTGCTCGAAATTCCAAGCTGTTTGCGAAGTGAGTTGGTGCTTCGGCAGAGAAAATAATCACCTAACGTGGGGCTCGAACCCACGACCCTGAGATTAAGAGTCTCATGCTCCACCGACTGAGCTAGCCAGGTACCTCAATGGTGATTTTGAGTTGGTTCGAATATCGTACATCCCAGTTTCTGCAAAATATGGTGGTCAGTGCGTGTTGTTGATGGATCCTGTGGTGCAATCTGTTAGCGTGTTGTACTTATACAGCAGTATACAGCAATTAGATTGCGAAGGTTATGAGTTCAAGGCCCACCAGGAGCAAGTATTCTTCTTGAAGCCTCTGCCTGTCTATTTCTTGTCCGGAAAATGATAATTTATTCAATCCATTTAGGAGTACAATTCATCGGTAATAGGTATGTCATTGAGATGACAGGTCAGAGTGCAGGCAGAGATAGAATACAAATTCATAGCCTTCTGTATCACCAGCTATGCAGGCTGGCAAGCCTGCTCGAAATTCCAAGCTGTTTGCGAAGTGAGTTGGTGCTTCGGCAGAGAAAATAACCACCTAACGTGGGGCTCGAACCCACGACCCTGAGATTAAGAGTCTCATGCTCTACCGACTGAGCTAGCCAGGTACCTCAATGGTGATTTTGAGTTGGTTCGAATATCGTACATCACAGTTTCTGCAAAATATGGTGATCAGTGCGTGTTGTTGATGGATCCTGTGGTGCAATCTGTTAGCGTGTTGTACTTATACAGCAGTATACAGCAATTAGATGCGAAGGTTATGAGTTCAAGGCCCACCAGGAGCAAGTATTCTTCTTGAAGCCTCTGCCTGTCTATTTCTTGTCCGGAAAATGATAATTTATTCAATCCATTTAGTAGTACAATTCATCGGTAATAGGTATGTCATTGAGATAATAGGTCAGAGTGCAGGCAGAGATAGAATACAAATTCATAGCCTTCTGTATCACCAGCTATGCAGGCTGGCAAGCCTGCTCGAAATTCCATGCGGATGGCTGTTTGCGAAGTGAGTTGGTGCTTCGGCAGAGAAAATATTCACCTAACGTGGGGCTCGAACCCACGACCTTGAGGTTAAGAGTCTCATGCTCTACCGACTGAGCTAGCCAGGTACCTCAATGGTGATTTTGAGTTGGTTCGAATATCGTACATCAAAGTTTCTGCAAAATATGGTGATCAGTGCGTGTTGTTGATGGATCCTGTGGTGCAATCTGTTAGCGTGTTGTACTTATACAGCAGTATACAGCAATTAGATTGCGAAGGTTATGAGTTCAAGGCCCACCAGGAGCAAGTATTCTTCTTGAAGCCTCTGCCTGTCTATTTCTTGTCCGGAAAATGATAATTTATTCAATCCATTTAGAAGTACAATTCATCGATAATAGGTATGTCATTGAGATGACAGGTCAGAGTGCAGGCAGAGATAGAATACAAATTCATAGCCTTCTGTATCACCAGCTATGCAGGCTGGCAAGCCTGCTCGAAATTCCAAGCTGTTTGCGAAGTGAGTTGGTGCTTCGGCAGAGAAAATAATCACCTAACGTGGGGCTCGAACCCACGACCCTGAGATTAAGAGTCTCATGCTCTACCGACTGAGCTAGCCAGGTACCTCAATGTTGATTTTGAGTTGGTTCGAATATCGTACATCACAGTTTCTGCAAAATATGGTGATCAGTGCGTGTTGTTGATGGATCCTGTGGTGTAATTTGTTAGCGTGTTGTACTTATACAGCAGTATACAGCAATTAGATTGCGAAGGTTATGAGTTCAAGGCCCACCAGGAGCAAGTATTCTTCTTGAAGCCTCTGCCTGTCTATTTCTTGTCCGGAAAATGATAATTTATTCAATCCATTTAGAAGTACAATTCATCGATAATAGGTATGTCATTGAGATGACAGGTCAGAGTGCAGGCAGAGATAGAATACAAATTCATAGCCTTCTGTATCACCAGCTATGCAGGCTGGCAAGCCTGCTCGAAATTCCATGCGGATGGCTGTTTGCAAAGTGAGTTGGTGCTTCGGCAGAGAAAATAATCACCCAACGTGGGGCTCGAACCCACAACCCTGAGATTAAGAGTCTCATGCTCTACCGACTGAGCTAGCCAGGTACCTCAATGGTGATTTTGAGTTGGTTCGAATATCGTACATCCCAGTTTCTGCAAAATATGGTGATCAGTGCGTGTTGTTGATGGATCCTGTGGTGCAATCTGTTAGCGTGTTGTACTTATACAGCAGTATACAGCAATTAGATTGCGAAGGTTATGAGTTCAAGGCCCACCAGGAGCAAGTATTCTTCTTGAAGCCTCTGCCTGTCTATTTCTTGTCCGGAAAATGATAATTTATTCAATCCATTTAGAAGTACAATTCATCGATAATAGGTATGTCATTGAGATGACAGGTCAGAGTGCAGGCAGAGATAGAATACAAATTCATAGCCTTCTGTATCACCAGCTATGCAGGCTGGCAAGCCTGCTCGAAATTCCAAGCTGTTTGCGAAGTGAGTTGGTGCTTCGGCAGAGAAAATAATCACCTAACGTGGGGCTCGAACACACGACCCTGAGATTAAGAGTCTCATGCTCTACCGACTGAGCTAGCCAGGTACCTCAATGTTGATTTTGAGTTGGTTCGAATATCGTACATCACAGTTTCTGCAAAATATGGTGATCAGTTCGTGTTGTTGATGGATCCTGTGGTGTAATTTGTTAGCGTGTTGTACCTATACAGCAGTATACAGCAATTAGATGCGAAGGTTATGAGTTCAAGGCCCACCAGGAGCAAGTATTCTTCTTGAAGCCTCTGCCTGTCTATTTCTTGTCCGGAAAATGATAATTTATTCAATCCATTTAGGAGTACAATTCATCGGTAATAGGTATGTCATTGAGATGACAGGTCAGAGTGCAGGCAGAGATAGAATACAAATTCATAGCCTTCTGTATCACCAGCTATGCAGTGTGGCAAGCTTGCTCGAAATTCCAAGCGGAAGGTTGTTTGCGAAGTGAGTTGGTGCTTCGGCAGAGAAAATAATCACCTAACGTGGGGCTCGAACCCACGACCCTGAGATTAAGAGTCTCATGCTCTACCGACTGAGCTAGCCAGGTACCTCAATGGTGATTTTGAGTTGGTTCGAATATCGTACATCCCAGTTTCTGCAAAATATGGTGATCAGTGCGTGATGTTGATGGATCCTGTGGTGCAATCTGTTAGCGTGTTGTACTTATACAGCAGTATACAGCAATTAGATTGCGAAGGTTATGAGTTCAAGGCCCACCAGGAGCAAGTATTCTTCTTGAAGCCTCTGCCTGTCTATTTCTTGTCCGGAAAATGATAATTTATTCAATCCATTTAGGAGTACAATTCATCGGAAATAGGTATGTCATTGAGATAATAGGTCAGAGTGCAGGCAGAGATAGAATACAAATTCATAGCCTTCTGTATCACCAGCTATGCAGGCTGGCAAGCCTGCTCAAAATTCCAAGCGGATGGCTGTTTGCGAAGTGAGTTGGTGCTTCGGCAGAGAAAATACTCACCTAACGTGGTGCTCGAACCCACGACCTTGAGATTAAGAGTCTCATGCTCTACCGACTGAGCTAGCCAGGTACCTCAATAGTATTTTTGACTTGGTACAAATATCGTACAGCCCAGTTTCTGCAAAATATGGTGATAAGTGAGAGTGTTGTTGATGGATCCTGTGGTGCAATCTGTTAGTGTGTTGTACTTATACAGCAGTATACAGAAATTAGATGATAAGGTTATGAGTTCAAGCCCCACCAGGAGCAAGTATTGTTCTTGAAGCCTCTGCCTGTCTATTTCTTGTCTGGAAAATGATAATTTATTCAATCCATTTAAGAGTACAATTCATCGGTAATAGGTATGTCATTGAGATGACAGGTCAGAGTGCAGGCAGAGCTAGAATACACATTCATAGCCTTCTGTATCACCAGCTATGCAGTGTGGCAAGCTTACTCGAAATTCCAAGCGGATGGTTGTTTGCGAAGTGAGTTGGTGCTTCGGCAGAGAAAATAATCACCTAACGTGGGGCTCGAACCCACGACCCTGAGATTAAGAGTCTCAAGCTCTACCGACTGAGGTAGCCAGGTACCTCAATAGTATTTTTGACTTGGTACGAATATCGTACAGCCCAGTTTCTGCAAAATTTGGTGATCAGTGAGAGTGTTGTTGATGGATCCTGTGGTGCAATCTGTTAGCGTGTTGTACTTATTCAGCAGTATACAGCAATTAGATGCGAAGGTTATGAGTTCAAGGCCCACCAGGAGCAAGTATTCTTCTTGAAGCCTCTGCCTGTCTATTTCTTGTCCGGAAAATTATAATTTATTCAATCCATTTAGGAGTACAATTCATCGGTAATAGGTATGTCATTGAGATGACAGGTCAGAGTGCAGGCAGAGATAGAATACAAATTCATAGCCTTCTGTATCACCAGCTATGCAGTGTGGCAAGCTTGCTCGAAATTCCAAGCGGATGGCTGTTTGCGAAGTGAGTTGGTGCTTCGGCAGAGAAAATAATCACCTAACGTGGGGCTCGAACCCACGACCCTGAGATTAAGAGTCTCATGCTCTACCGACTGAGCTAGCCAGGTACCTCAATGGTGATTTTGAGTTGGTTCGAATATCGTACATCCCAGTTTCTGCAAAATATGGTGATCAGTGCGTGTTGTTGATGGATCCTGTGGTGCAATCTGTTAGCGTGTTGTACTTATACAGCAGTATACAGCAATTAGATTGCGAAGGTTATGAGTTCAAGGCCCACCAGGAGCAAGTATTCTTCTTGAAGCCTCTGCCTGTCTATTTCTTGTCCGGAAAATGATAATTTATTCAATCCATTTAGGAGTACAATTCATCGGTAATAGGTATGTCATTGAGATGACAGGTCAGAGTGCAGGCAGAGATAGAATACAAATTCATAGCCTTCTGTATCACCAGCTATGCAGGCTGGCAAGCCTGCTCGAAATTCCAAGCTGTTTGCGAAGTGAGTTGGTGCTTCGGCAGAGAAAATAATCACCTAACGTGGGGCTCGAACCCACGACCCTGAGATTAAGAGTCTCATGCTCTACCGACTGAGCTAGCCAGGTACCTCAATAGTATTTTTGACATGGTACGAATATCGTACAGCCCAGTTTCTGCAAAATATGGTGATCAGTGCGTGTTGTTGATGGATCCTGTGGTGCAATCTGTTAGCGTGTTGTACCTATACAGCAGTATACAGCAATTAGATGAGAAGGTTATGAGTTCAAGGCCCACCAGGAGCAAGTATTATTCTTCAAGCCTCTGCCTGTCTATTTCTTGTCCGGAAAATGATAATTTATTCAATCCATTTAGGAGTACAATTCATCGGAAATAGGTATGTCATTGAGATAATAGGTCAGAGTGCAGGCAGAGATAGAATACAAATTCATAGCCTTCTGTATCACCAGCTATGCAGGCTGGCAAGCCTGCTCAAAATTCCAAGCGGATGGCTGTTTGCGAAGTGAGTTGGTGCTTCGGCAGAGAAAATAATCACCTAACGTGGTGCTCGAACCCACGACCTTGAGATTAAGAGTCTCATGCTCTACCGACTGAGCTAGCCAGGTACCTCAATAGTATTTTTGACTTGGTACGAATATCGTACAGCCCAGTTTCTGCAAAATATGGTGATAAGTGAGAGTGTTGTTGATGGATCCTGTGGTGCAATCTGTTAGTGTGTTGTACTTATACAGCAGTATACAGAAATTAGATGATAAGGTTATGAGTTCAAGCCCCACCAGGAGCAAGTATTGTTCTTGAAGCCTCTGCCTGTCTATTTCTTGTCCGGAAAATGATAATTTATTCAATCCATTTAAGAGTACAATTCATCGGTAATAGGTATGTCATTGAGATGACAGGTCAGAGTGCAGGCAGAGCTAGAATACACATTCATAGCCTTCTGTATCACCAGCTATGCAGTGTGGCAAGCTTGCTCGAAATTCCAAGCGGATGGTTGTTTGCGAAGTGAGTTGGTGCTTCGGCAGAGAAAATAATCACCTAACGTGGGGCTCGAACCCACGACCCTGAGATTAAGAGTCTCAAGCTCTACCGACTGAGGTAGCCAGGTACCTCAATAGTATTTTTGACTTGGTACGAATATCGTACAGCCCAGTTTCTGCAAAATTTGGTGATCAGTGAGAGTGTTGTTGATGGATCCTGTGGTGCAATCTGTTAGCGTGTTGTACTTATACAGCAGTATACAGCAATAAGATGCGAAGGTTATGAGTTCAAGGCCCACCAGGAGCAAGTATTGTTCTTGAAGCCTCTGCCTGTCTATTTCTTGTCCGGAAAATGATAATTTATTCAATCCATTTAGGAGTACAATTCATCGGTAATAGGTCTGTCATTGAGATGACAGGTCAGAGTGCAGGCAGAGATAGAATACAAATTCATAGCCTTCTGTATCACCAGCTATGCAGTGTGGCAAGCTTGCTCGAAATTCCAAGCAGATGGTTGTTTGCGAAGTGAGTTGGTGCTTCGGCAGAGAAAATAATCACCTAACGTGGGGCTCGAACCCACGACCCTGAGATTAAGAGTCTCATGCTCTACCGACTGAGCTAGCCAGGTACCTCAATGGTGATTTTGAGTTGGTTCGAATATCGTACATCCCAGTTTCTGCAAAATATGGTGATCAGTGCGTGTTGTTGATGGATCCTGTGGTGCAATCTGTTAGCGTGTTGTACTTATACAGCAGTATACAGCAATTAGATTGCGAAGGTTATGAGTTCAAGGCCCACCAGGAGCAAGTATTCTTCTTGAAGCCTCTGCCTGTCTATTTCTTGTCCGGAAAATGATAATTTATTCAATCCATTTAGGAGTACAATTCATCGGTAATAGGTATGTCATTGAGATGACAGGTCAGAGTGCAGGCAGAGATAGAATACAAATTCATAGCCTTCTGTATCACCAGCTATGCAGGCTGGCAAGCCTGCTCGAAATTCCAAGCTGTTTGCGAAGTGAGTTGGTGCTTCGGCAGAGAAAATAATCACCTAACGTGGGGCTCGAACCCACGACCCTGAGATTAAGAGTCTCATGCTCTACCGACTGAGCTAGCCAGGTACCTCAATGGTATTTTTGACTTGGTACGAATATCGTACAGCCCAGTTTCTGCAAAATTTGGTGATCAGTGAGTGTTGTTGATGGATCCTGTGGTGCAATCTGTTAGCGTGTTGTACTTATACAGCAGTATACAGCAATTAGATGATTAGGTTATGAGTTCAAGGCCCACCAGGAGCAAGTATTATTCTTCAAGCCTCTGCCTGTCTATTTCTTGTCCGGAAAATTATAATTTATTCAATCCATTTAGGAGTACAATTCATCGGTAATAGGTATGTCATTGAGATGACAGGTCAGAGTGCAGGCAGAGATAGAATACAAATTCATAGCCTTCTGTATCACCAACTATGCAGTGTGGTAAGCTTGCTCGAAATTCCAAGCAGATGGTTGTTTGCGAAGTGAGTTGGTGCTTCGGCAGAGAAAATAATCACCTAACATGGGGCTCGAACCCACGACCCTGAGATTAAGAGTCTCATGCTCTACCGACTGAGCTAGCCAGGTACCTCAATGGTGATTTTGAGTTGGTTCGAGTATCGTACATCACAGTTTCTGCAAAATATGGTGATCAGTGCGTGTTGTTGATGGATCCTGTGGTGCAATCTGTTAGCGTGTTGTACCTATACAGCAGTATACAGCAATTAGATGCGAAGGTTATGAGTTCAAGGCCCACCAGGAGCAAGTATTCTTCTTGAAGCCTCTGCCTGTCTATTTCTTGTCCGGAAAATGATAATTTATTCAATCCATTTAGTAGTACAATTCATCGGTAATAGGTATGTCATTGAGATAATAGGTCAGAGTGCAGGCAGAGATAGAATACAAATTCATAGCCTTCTGTATCACCAGCTATGCAGGCTGGCAAGCCTGCTCGAAATTCCATGCGGATGGCTGTTTGCAAAGTGAGTTGGTGCTTCGGCAGAGAAAATATTCACCTAACGTGGGGCTCGAACCCACGACCTTGAGATTAAGAGTCTCATGCTCTACCGACTGAGCTAGCCAGGTACCTCAATAGTATTTTTGACATGGTACGAATATCGTACAGCCCAGTTTCTGCAAAATTTGGTGATCAGTGAGAGTGTTGTTGATGGATCCTGTGGTGCAATCTGTTAGCGTGTTGTACTTATACAGCAGTATACAGCAATTAGATGACAAGGTTATGAGTTCAAGCCCCACCAGGTGTAAGTATTCTTCTGTTGATGGATCCTGTGGTGCAATCTGTTAGCGTGTTGTACTTATACAGCAGTATACAGCAATTAGATGACAAGGTTATGAGTTAAAGCCCAACCAGGAGAAAGTATTCTTCTTGAAGCCTCTGCCTGTCTATTTCTTGTCCGGAAAATGATAGTTTATTCAAGCCATTTACGAGTACAATTCATTGGTAATAGGTATGTCATTCAGACGACAGGTCAGAGTGCAGGCAGAGCTAGAATACAAATTCATAGCCTTCTGTATCACCAACTATGCAGGGTGGCAAGCCTGCTCGAAATTCCAAGCGGATGGTTGTTTGCGAAGTGAGTTGGTGCTTCGGCAGAGAAAATAATCATCTAACGTGGGGCTCGAACCCACGACCCTGAGATTAAGAGTCTCATGCTCTACCGACTGAGCTAGCCAGGTGCCTCAATGGTGATTTTGACTTGGTTTGAATATCGTACATCCCAGTTTCTGCAAAATATGGTGATCAGTGATTGTTGTTGATGGATCCTGTGGTGCAATCTGTTAGCGTGTTGTACTTGTACAGCATTATACAGCATTTAGATGACAAGGTTATGAGTTCAAGCCCCACCAGGAGCAAGTATTCTTCTTGAAGCCTCTGCCTGTCTATTTCTTGTCCGGAAAATGATAATTTATTCAAGCCATTTAGGAGTACAATTCATTGGTAATAGGTATGTCATTCAGACGACAGGTCAGAGTGCAGGCAGAGCTAGAATACAAATTCATAGCCTTCTGTATCACCAACTATGCAGGGTGGCAAGCCTGCTCGAAATTCCAAGCGGATGGTTGTTTGCGAAGTGAGTTGGTGCTTCGGCAGAGAAAATAATCAACTAACGTGGGGCACGAACCCACGACCCTGAGATTAAGAGTCTAATGCTCTACCGACTGAGCTAGCCAGGTGCCTCAATAGTGATTTTGACTTGGTTTGAATATCGTACATCCCAGTTTCTGCAAAATATGGTGATCAGTGATTGTTGTTGATGGATCCTGTGGTGCAATCTGTTAGAGTGTTGTACTTGTACAGCAGTATACAGCAATTAGATAACAAGGTTATGAGTTCAAGCCCCACCAGGAGCAAGTATTCTTCTTGGGGCTCGAACCCACGACCCTGAGATTAAGAGTCTCATGCTCTACCGACTGAGCTAGCCAGGTGCCTCAATGGTAAATTTTGACTTGGTTCGAATATCTTACATCCCAGTTTCTGCAAAATATGGTGATCAGTGAGTGTTGTTGATGGATCCTGTGGTGCAATCTGCTAGCGTGTTGTACTTATACAGCAGTATACAGCAATTAGATGCGAAGGTTATGAGTTCAAGCCCCACCAGGTGCAAGTATTCTTCTTGAAGCCTCTGCCTGTCTATTTCTTGTGCAGAAAAGGAGCATTTATTCAAGCCATTTAGGAGTACAATTCATTGGTAATAGGTATGTCATTCAGATGACAGGTCAGAGTGCAGGCAGAGCTAGAATACAAATTCATAGACTTCTGTATCACCAACTATGCAGGGTGACAAGCCTGCTCGAAATTCCAAGCGGATTGTTGTTTGCGAAGTGAGTTGGTGCTTCGGCAGAGAAAATAATCACCTAACTTGGGGCTCGAACCCACGACCCTGACCCTGAGATTAAGAGTCTCATGCTCTACCGACTGAGCTAGCCAGGTGCCTCAATGGTAAATTTTGACTTGGTTTGAATATCGTACATCCCAGTTTCTGCAAAATATGGTGATCAGTGAGTGTTGTTGATGGATCCTGTGGTGCAATCTGCTAGCGTGTTGTACTTATACAGCAGTATACAGCAATTAGATGCGAAGGTTATGAGTTCAAGGCCCACCAGGAGCAAGTATTCTTCTTGAAGCCTCTGCCTGTCTATTTCTTGTGCAGAAAAGGGGCATTTATTCATGCCATTTAGGAGTACAATTCATTGGTAAGTCATTCAGATGACAGGTCAGAGTGCAGGCAGAGGTATAAATTCATAGCCTTCTGTATCACCAACTATGCAGGGTGACAAGCCTGCTCGAAATTCCAAACGGATGGTTGTTTGCGAAGTGAGTTGGTGCTTCGGCAGAGAAAATAATCACCTAACGTGGGGCTCGAACCCACGACCCTGAGATTAAGAGTCTCATGCTCTACCGACTGAGCTAGCCAGGTGCCTCAATGGTGATCTTGACTTGGTTTGAATATCGTACATCCCAGTTTCTGCAAAATATGGTGAATAGTGAGTGTTGTTGATGGATCCTGTGGTGCAATCTGTTAGCGTGTTGTACTTATACAGCAGTATACAGCAATTAGATGACAAGGTTATGAGTTAAAGCCCAACCAGGAGAAAGTATTCTTCTTGAAGCCTCTGCCTGTCTATTTCTTGTCCGGAAAATGATAGTTTATTCAAGCCATTTAGGAGTACAATTCATTGGTAATAGGTATGTCATTCAGACGACAGGTCAGAGTGCAGGCAGAGCTAGAATACAAATTCATAGCCTTCTGTATCACCAACTATGCAGGGTGGCAAGCCTGCTCGAAATTCCAAGCGGATGGTTGTTTGCGAAGTGAGTTGGTGCTTCGGCAGAGAAAATAATCACCTAACGTGGGGCTCGAACACACGACCCTGAGATTAAGAGTCTCATGCTCTACCGACTGAGCTAGCCAGGTAGCTCAATGGTGATTTTGAGTTGGTTCGAATATCTTACATCCCAGTTTCTGCAAAATATGGTGATCAGTGCGTGTTGTTAATGGATCCTGTGGTGCAATCTGTTAGCGTGTTGTACTTATACAGCAGTATACAGCAATTAGATGCGAAGGTTATGAGTTCAAGGCCCACCAGGTGCAAGTATTCTTCTTGAAGCCTCTGCCTGTCTAGTTCTTGTCCGGAAAAGGATAATTTATTCAATCCATTTAGGAGTACAATTCATTGGTAATAGGTACGGCATCCCCAGCCGCGCCCTCAGAGCATGCGCAGACCAGCTGGCCGGTGTGTTTACGGACATATTCAATCAATCCCTATACCAGTCTGCTGTTCCCACATGCTTCAAGAGGGCCACCATTGTTCCTGTTCCCAAGAAAGCTAAGGTAACTGAGCTAAACGACTACCGCCCCGTAGCACTCACATCCGTCATCATGAAGTGCTTTGAGAGACTAGTCAAGGACCATATCACCTCCACCCTACCTGACACCCTAGACCCACTCCAATTTGCTTACCGCCCAAATAGGTCCACAGACGATGCAATCTCAACCACACTGCACACTGCCCTAACCCATCTGGACAAGAGGAATACCTATGTGAGAATGCTGTTCATCGACTACAGCTCGGCATTCAACACCATAGTACCCTCCAAGCTCGTCATCAAGCTCGAGACCCTGGGTCTCGACCCCGCCCTGTGCAACTGGGTACTGGACTTCCTGACGGGCCGCCCCCAGGTGGTGAGGGTAGGCAACAACATCTCCTCCCCGCTGATCCTCAACACTGGGGCCCCACAAGGGTGCGTTCTGAGCCCTCTCCTGTACTCCCTGTTCACCCACGACTGCGTGGCCACGCATGCCTCCATCTCAATCATCAAGTTTGCGGACGACACAACAGTGGTAGGCTTGATTACCAACAACGACGAGACGGCCTACAGGGAGGAGGTGAGGGCCCTCGGAGTGTGGTGTCAGGAAAATAACCTCACACTCAACGTCAACAAAACTAAGGAGATGATTGTGGACTTCAGGAAACAGCAGAGGGAACAGCCCCCTATCCACATCGATGGAACAGTAGTGGAGAGGGTAGCAAGTTTTAAGTTCCTCGGCATACACATCACAGACAAACTGAATTGGTCCACTCACACAGACAGCATCGTGAAGAAGGCGCAGCAGCGCCTCTTCAACCTCAGGAGGCTGAAGAAATTCGGCTTGTCACCAAAAGCACTCACAAACTTCTACAGATGCACAATCGAGAGCATCCTGGCGGGCTGTATCACCGCCTGGTATGGCAACTGCACCGCCCTCAACTGTAAGGCTCTCCAGAGGGTAGTGAGGTCTGCACAACGCATCACCGGGGGCAAACTACCTGCCCTCCAGGACACCTACACCACCCGATGTCACAGGAAGGCCATAAAGATCATCAAGGACATCAACCACCCGAGCCACTGCCTGTTCACCCCGCTATCATCCAGAAGGCGAGGTCAGTACAGGTGCATCAAAGCTGGGACCGAGAGACTGAAAAACAGCTTCTATCTCAAGGCCATCAGACTGTTAAACAGCCACCACTAACACTGAGTGGCTGCTGCCAACACACTGACACTGACTCAACTCCAGCCACTTTAATAATGGGAATTGATGGGAAATGATGTAAATATATCCCTAGCCACTTTAAACAATGCTACCTTATATAATGTTACTTACCCTACATTATTAATCTCATATGCATACGTATATACTGTACTCTATATCATCGACTGTATCCTTATGTAATACATGTATCACTAGCCACTTTAAACTATGCCACTTTGTTTACATACTCATCTCATTTGTACATACTGTACTCGATACCATCTACTGTATCTTGCCTATGCTGCTCTGTACCATCACTCATTCATATATCCTTATGTACATATTCTTTATCCCCTTACACTGTGTACAAGACAGTAGTTTTGGAATTGTTAGTTAGATTACTTGTTATTACTGCATTGTCGGAACTAGAAGCACAAGCATTTCGCTAAATTCCAAGCGGATGGCTGTTTGTGAAGTGAGTTGGTGCTTCGGCAGGGAAAATAGTCACCTAACGTGGGGCTCGAACCCACAACCCTGAGATTAAGAGTCTCATAATATGGTGATCAGTGAGAGTGTTGTTGATGGATCCTGTGGTGCAATCTGTTAGCGTGTTGTACTTATACAGCAGTATACAGCAATTAGATGATAAGGTTATGAGTTCAAGCCCCACCAGGAGCAAGTATTGTTCTTGAAGCCTCTGTCTGTCTATTTCTTGTCCGGAAAATAATTTATTCAATCCATTTAGGAGTACAATTCATCTGTAATAGGTATGTCATTGAGATGACAGGTCAGAGTGCAGGCAGAGATAGAATACAAATTCATAGCCTTCTGTATCACCAGCTATGCAGTGTGGCAAGCTTGCTCGAAAAGAGTCTCATGCTCTACCGACTGAGCTAGCCAGGTACCTCAATAGTATTTTTGACTTTGTACGAATATCGTACAGCCCAGTTTCTGCAAAATATGGTGATCAGTGAGAGTGTTGTTGATGGATCCTGTGGTGCAATCTGTTAGCGTGTTGTACTTATACAGCAGTATCCAGCAATTATTTGCGAAGGTTATGAGTTCAAGGCCCACCAGGAGCAAGTATTCTTCTTGAAGCCTCTGCCTGTCTATTTCTTGTCCGGAAAATGATAATTTATTCAATCCATTTAAGAGTACAATTCATTGGTAATAGGTATGTCATTGAGATGACAGGTCAGAGTGCAGGCAGAGATAGAACACAAATTCATAGCCTTCTGTATCACCAGCTATGCAGGCTGGGAAGCCTGCTCGAAATTCCAAGCGGATGGCTGTTTGCGAAGTGATGGTGCTTCGGCAGAGAAAATAGTCACCTAACGTGGGGCTCGAACCCACGACCCTGAGATTAAGAGTCTCATGCTCTACCGACTGAGCTAGCCAGGTACCTCAGTAGTATTTTTGACTTGGTACGAATATCGTACAGCCCAGTTTCTGCAAAATATGGTGATCAGTGAGAGTGTTGTTGATGGATCCTGAGGTGCAATCTGTTAGCGTGTTGTACTTATACAGCAGTATCCAGCAATTATTTGCGAAGGTTATGAGTTCAAGGCCCACCAGGAGCAAGTATTCTTCTTGAAGCCTCTGCCTGTCTATTTCTTGTCCGGAAAATTATAATTTATTCAATCCATTTAGGAGTACAATTCATTGGTAATAGGTATGTCATTGAGATGACAGGTCAGAGTGCAGGCAGAGATAGAATACAAATTCATAGCCTTCTGTATCACCAGCTATGCAGTGTGGCAAGCTTGCTCGAAATTCCAACGTGGGGCTCGAAACCACGACCCTGAGATTAAGAGTCTCATGCTCTACCGACTGAGCTAGCCAGGTACCTCGATGGTGATTTTGAGTTGGTTCGAATATCTTACATCCCAGTTTCTGCAAAATATGGTGATCAGTGCGTGTTGTTGATGGATCCTGTGGTGCAATCTGTTAGCGTGTTGTACTTATACAGCAGTATACAGCAATTAGATGCGAATGTTATGAGTTCAAGGCCCACCAGGAGCAAGTATTCTTCTTGAAGCCTCTGCCTGTCTATTTCTTGTCCGGAAAATGATAATTTATTCAATCCATTTAGGAGTACAATTCATTGGTAATAGGTATGTCATTGTGATGACAGGTCAGAGTGCAGGCAGAGATAGAATACAAATTCATAGCCTTCTATGTATCTTCTATGTATCACCAGCTATGCAGGCTGGTAAGCCTGCTCGAAATTCCAAGCGGATGGCTGTTTGCGAAGTGAGTTGGTGCTTCGGCAGAGAAAATAGTCACCTAACGTGGGGCTCGAACCCACGACCATGAGATTAAGAGTCTCATGCTCTAACGAATGAGCTAGCCAGGTACCTCAAAAGTAGTTTTGACTTGGTACGAATATCGTACAGCCCAGTTTCTGCAAAATATGGTGATCAGTGAGAGTGTTGTTGATGGATCCTGTGGTGCAATCTGTTAGCGTGTTGTACTTATACAGCAGTAAACAGCAATTAGATGATAAGGTTATGAGTTCAAGCCCCACCAGGAGCAAGTATTGTTCTTGAAGCCTCTGCCTGTCTATTTCTTGTCCGGAAAATGATAATTTATTCAAGCCATTTAGGAGTACAATTCATTGGTAATAGGTATGTCATTCAGACGACAGGTCAGAGTGCAGGCAGAGCTAGAATACAAATTCATAGCCTTCTGTATCACCAACTATGCAGGGTGGCAAGCCTGCTCGAAATTCCAAGCGGATGGTTGTTTGCGAAGTGAGTTGGTGCTTCGGCAGAGAAAATAATCAACTAACGTGGGGCACGAACCCACGACCCTGAGATTAAGAGTCTAATGCTCTACCGACTGAGCTAGCCAGGTGCCTCAATAGTGATTTTGACTTGGTTTGAATATCGTACATCCCAGTTTCTGCAAAATATGGTGATCAGTGATTGTTGTTGATGGATCCTGTGGTGCAATCTGTTAGAGTGTTGTACTTGTACAGCAGTATACAGCAATTAGATAACAAGGTTATGAGTTCAAGCCCCACCAGGAGCAAGTATTCTTCTTGGGGCTCGAACCCACGACCCTGAGATTAAGAGTCTCATGCTCTACCGACTGAGCTAGCCAGGTGCCTCAATGGTAAATTTTGACTTGGTTCGAATATCTTACATCCCAGTTTCTGCAAAATATGGTGATCAGTGAGTGTTGTTGATGGATCCTGTGGTGCAATCTGCTAGCGTGTTGTACTTATACAGCAGTATACAGCAATTAGATGCGAAGGTTATGAGTTCAAGCCCCACCAGGTGCAAGTATTCTTCTTGAAGCCTCTGCCTGTCTATTTCTTGTGCAGAAAAGGAGCATTTATTCAAGCCATTTAGGAGTACAATTCATTGGTAATAGGTATGTCATTCAGATGACAGGTCAGAGTGCAGGCAGAGCTAGAATACAAATTCATAGACTTCTGTATCACCAACTATGCAGGGTGACAAGCCTGCTCGAAATTCCAAGCGGATTGTTGTTTGCGAAGTGAGTTGGTGCTTCGGCAGAGAAAATAATCACCTAACTTGGGGCTCGAACCCACGACCCTGACCCTGAGATTAAGAGTCTCATGCTCTACCGACTGAGCTAGCCAGGTGCCTCAATGGTAAATTTTGACTTGGTTTGAATATCGTACATCCCAGTTTCTGCAAAATATGGTGATCAGTGAGTGTTGTTGATGGATCCTGTGGTGCAATCTGCTAGCGTGTTGTACTTATACAGCAGTATACAGCAATTAGATGCGAAGGTTATGAGTTCAAGGCCCACCAGGAGCAAGTATTCTTCTTGAAGCCTCTGCCTGTCTATTTCTTGTGCAGAAAAGGGGCATTTATTCATGCCATTTAGGAGTACAATTCATTGGTAAGTCATTCAGATGACAGGTCAGAGTGCAGGCAGAGGTATAAATTCATAGCCTTCTGTATCACCAACTATGCAGGGTGACAAGCCTGCTCGAAATTCCAAACGGATGGTTGTTTGCGAAGTGAGTTGGTGCTTCGGCAGAGAAAATAATCACCTAACGTGGGGCTCGAACACACGACCCTGAGATTAAGAGTCTCATGCTCTACCGACTGAGCTAGCCAGGTGCCTCAATGGTGATCTTGACTTGGTTTGAATATCGTACATCCCAGTTTCTGCAAAATATGGTGAATAGTGAGTGTTGTTGATGGATCCTGTGGTGCAATCTGTTAGCGTGTTGTACTTATACAGCAGTATACAGCAATTAGATGACAAGGTTATGAGTTAAAGCCCAACCAGGAGAAAGTATTCTTCTTGAAGCCTCTGCCTGTCTATTTCTTGTCCGGAAAATGATAGTTTATTCAAGCCATTTAGGAGTACAATTCATTGGTAATAGGTATGTCATTCAGACGACAGGTCAGAGTGCAGGCAGAGCTAGAATACAAATTCATAGCCTTCTGTATCACCAACTATGCAGGGTGGCAAGCCTGCTCGAAATTCCAAGCGGATGGTTGTTTGCGAAGTGAGTTGGTGCTTCGGCAGAGAAAATAATCACCTAACGTGGGGCTCGAACACACGACCCTGAGATTAAGAGTCTCATGCTCTACCGACTGAGCTAGCCAGGTAGCTCAATGGTGATTTTGAGTTGGTTCGAATATCTTACATCCCAGTTTCTGCAAAATATGGTGATCAGTGCGTGTTGTTAATGGATCCTGTGGTGCAATCTGTTAGCGTGTTGTACTTATACAGCAGTATACAGCAATTAGATGCGAAGGTTATGAGTTCAAGGCCCACCAGGTGCAAGTATTCTTCTTGAAGCCTCTGCCTGTCTAGTTCTTGTCCGGAAAAGGATAATTTATTCAATCCATTTAGGAGTACAATTCATTGGTAATAGGTACGGCATCCCCAGCCGCGCCCTCAGAGCATGCGCAGACCAGCTGGCCGGTGTGTTTACGGACATATTCAATCAATCCCTATACCAGTCTGCTGTTCCCACATGCTTCAAGAGGGCCACCATTGTTCCTGTTCCCAAGAAAGCTAAGGTAACTGAGCTAAACGACTACCGCCCCGTAGCACTCACATCCGTCATCATGAAGTGCTTTGAGAGACTAGTCAAGGACCATATCACCTCCACCCTACCTGACACCCTAGACCCACTCCAATTTGCTTACCGCCCAAATAGGTCCACAGACGATGCAATCTCAACCACACTGCACACTGCCCTAACCCATCTGGACAAGAGGAATACCTATGTGAGAATGCTGTTCATCGACTACAGCTCGGCATTCAACACCATAGTACCCTCCAAGCTCGTCATCAAGCTCGAGACCCTGGGTCTCGACCCCGCCCTGTGCAACTGGGTACTGGACTTCCTGACGGGCCGCCCCCAGGTGGTGAGGGTAGGCAACAACATCTCCTCCCCGCTGATCCTCAACACTGGGGCCCCACAAGGGTGCGTTCTGAGCCCTCTCCTGTACTCCCTGTTCACCCACGACTGCGTGGCCACGCATGCCTCCATCTCAATCATCAAGTTTGCGGACGACACAACAGTGGTAGGCTTGATTACCAACAACGACGAGACGGCCTACAGGGAGGAGGTGAGGGCCCTCGGAGTGTGGTGTCAGGAAAATAACCTCACACTCAACGTCAACAAAACTAAGGAGATGATTGTGGACTTCAGGAAACAGCAGAGGGAACACCCCCCTATCCACATCGATGGAACAGTAGTGGAGAGGGTAGCAAGTTTTAAGTTCCTCGGCATACACATCACAGACAAACTGAATTGGTCCACTCACACAGACAGCATCGTGAAGAAGGCGCAGCAGCGCCTCTTCAACCTCAGGAGGCTGAAGAAATTCGGCTTGTCACCAAAAGCACTCACAAACTTCTACAGATGCACAATCGAGAGCATCCTGGCGGGCTGTATCACCGCCTGGTATGGCAACTGCACCGCCCTCAACCGTAAGGCTCTCCAGAGGGTAGTGAGGTCTGCACAACGCATCACCGGGGGCAAACTACCTGCCCTCCAGGACACCTACACCACCCGATGTCACAGGAAGGCCATAAAGATCATCAAGGACATCAACCACCCGAGCCACTGCCTGTTCACCCCGCTATCATCCAGAAGGCGAGGTCAGTACAGGTGCATCAAAGCTGGGACCGAGAGACTGAAAAACAGCTTCTATCTCAAGGCCATCAGACTGTTAAACAGCCACCACTAACACTGAGTGGCTGCTGCCAACACACTGACACTGACTCAACTCCAGCCACTTTAATAATGGGAATTGATGGGAAATGATGTAAATATATCCCTAGCCACTTTAAACAATGCTACCTTATATAATGTTACTTACCCTACATTATTCATCTCATATGCATACGTATATACTGTACTCTATATCATCGACTGTATCCTTATGTAATACATGTATCACTAGCCACTTTAAACTATGCCACTTTGTTTACATACTCATCTCATTTGTACATACTGTACTCGATACCATCTACTGTATCTTGCCTATGCTGCTCTGTACCATCACTCATTCATATATCCTTATGTACATATTCTTTATCCCCTTACACTGTGTACAAGACAGTAGTTTTGGAATTGTTAGTTAGATTACTTGTTATTACTGCATTGTCGGAACTAGAAGCACAAGCATTTCGCTAAATTCCAAGCGGATGGCTGTTTGTGAAGTGAGTTGGTGCTTCGGCAGGGAAAATAGTCACCTAACGTGGGGCTCGAACCCACAACCCTGAGATTAAGAGTCTCATAATATGGTGATCAGTGAGAGTGTTGTTGATGGATCCTGTGGTGCAATCTGTTAGCGTGTTGTACTTATACAGCAGTATACAGCAATTAGATGATAAGGTTATGAGTTCAAGCCCCACCAGGAGCAAGTATTGTTCTTGAAGCCTCTGTCTGTCTATTTCTTGTCCGGAAAATAATTTATTCAATCCATTTAGGAGTACAATTCATCTGTAATAGGTATGTCATTGAGATGACAGGTCAGAGTGCAGGCAGAGATAGAATACAAATTCATAGCCTTCTGTATCACCAGCTATGCAGTGTGGCAAGCTTGCTCGAAAAGAGTCTCATGCTCTACCGACTGAGCTAGCCAGGTACCTCAATAGTATTTTTGACTTTGTACGAATATCGTACAGCCCAGTTTCTGCAAAATATGGTGATCAGTGAGAGTGTTGTTGATGGATCCTGTGGTGCAATCTGTTAGCGTGTTGTACTTATACAGCAGTATCCAGCAATTATTTGCGAAGGTTATGAGTTCAAGGCCCACCAGGAGCAAGTATTCTTCTTGAAGCCTCTGCCTGTCTATTTCTTGTCCGGAAAATGATAATTTATTCAATCCATTTAAGAGTACAATTCATTGGTAATAGGTATGTCATTGAGATGACAGGTCAGAGTGCAGGCAGAGATAGAACACAAATTCATAGCCTTCTGTATCACCAGCTATGCAGGCTGGGAAGCCTGCTCGAAATTCCAAGCGGATGGCTGTTTGCGAAGTGATGGTGCTTCGGCAGAGAAAATAGTCACCTAACGTGGGGCTCGAACCCACGACCCTGAGATTAAGAGTCTCATGCTCTACCGACTGAGCTAGCCAGGTACCTCAGTAGTATTTTTGACTTGGTACGAATATCGTACAGCCCAGTTTCTGCAAAATATGGTGATCAGTGAGAGTGTTGTTGATGGATCCTGAGGTGCAATCTGTTAGCGTGTTGTACTTATACAGCAGTATCCAGCAATTATTTGCGAAGGTTATGAGTTCAAGGCCCACCAGGAGCAAGTATTCTTCTTGAAGCCTCTGCCTGTCTATTTCTTGTCCGGAAAATTATAATTTATTCAATCCATTTAGGAGTACAATTCATTGGTAATAGGTATGTCATTGAGATGACAGGTCAGAGTGCAGGCAGAGATAGAATACAAATTCATAGCCTTCTGTATCACCAGCTATGCAGTGTGGCAAGCTTGCTCGAAATTCCAACGTGGGGCTCGAAACCACGACCCTGAGATTAAGAGTCTCATGCTCTACCGACTGAGCTAGCCAGGTACCTCGATGGTGATTTTGAGTTGGTTCGAATATCTTACATCCCAGTTTCTGCAAAATATGGTGATCAGTGCGTGTTGTTGATGGATCCTGTGGTGCAATCTGTTAGCGTGTTGTACTTATACAGCAGTATACAGCAATTAGATGCGAATGTTATGAGTTCAAGGCCCACCAGGAGCAAGTATTCTTCTTGAAGCCTCTGCCTGTCTATTTCTTGTCCGGAAAATGATAATTTATTCAAGCCATTTAGGAGTACAATTCATTGGTAATAGGTATGTCATTGTGATGACAGGTCAGAGTGCAGGCAGAGATAGAATACAAATTCATAGCCTTCTATGTATCTTCTATGTATCACCAGCTATGCAGGCTGGTAAGCCTGCTCGAAATTCCAAGCGGATGGCTGTTTGCGAAGTGAGTTGGTGCTTCGGCAGAGAAAATAGTCACCTAACGTGGGGCTCGAACCCACGACCATGAGATTAAGAGTCTCATGCTCTACCGACTGAGCTAGCCAGGTACCTCAATAGTATTTTTGACTTTGTACGAATATCGTACAGCCCAGTTTCTGCAAAATATGGTGATCAGTGAGAGTGTTGTTGATGGATCCTGTGGTGCAATCTGTTAGCGTGTTGTACTTATACAGCAGTATCCAGCAATTATTTGCGAAGGTTATGAGTTCAAGGCCCACCAGGAGCAAGTATTCTTCTTGAAGCCTCTGCCTGTCTATTTCTTGTCCGGAAAATGATAATTTATTCAAGCCATTTAGGAGTACAATTCATTGGTAATAGGTATGTCATTGTGATGACAGGTCAGAGTACAGGCAGAGATAGAATACAAATTCATAGCCTTCTATGTATCTTCTATGTATCACCAGCTATGCAGGCTGGTAAGCCTGCTCGAAATTCCAAGCGGATGGCTGTTTGCGAAGTGGGTTGGTGCTTCGGCAGAGAAAATAGTCACCTAACGTGGGGCTCGAACCCACAACCATGAGATTAAGAGTCTCATGGTCTAACGACTGAGCTAGCCAGGTACCTCAAAAGTAGTTTTGACTTGGTACGAATATCGTACAGCCCAGTTTCTGCAAAATATGGTGATCAGTGAGAGTGTTGTTGATGGATCCTGTGGTGCAATCTGTTAGCGTGTTGTACTTATACAGCAGTAAACAGAAATTAGATGATAAGGTTATGAGTTCAAGCCCCACCAGGAGCAAGTATTGTTCTTGAAGCCTCTGCCTGTCTATTTCTTGTCCGGAAAATGATAATTTATTCAATCCATTTAGGAGTACAATTCATCTGTAATAGGTATGTCATTGAGATGACAGGTCAGAGTGCAGGCAGAGATAGAATACAAATTCATAGCCTTCTGTATCACCAGCTATGCAGTGTGGCAAGCTTGCTCGAAATTCCAAGCGGATGGTTGTTTGCGAAGTGAGTTGGTGCTTTGGCAGAGAAAAAAGTCACCTAACGTGGGGTTCGAACCCACGACCCTGAGATTAAGAGTCTCATGCTCTACCGACTGAGCTAGCCAGGTACCTCAATGGTGATTTTGAGTTGGTTCGAATATCGTACATCCCAGTTTCTGCAAAATATGGTGATCAGTGCGTGTTGTTGATGGATCCTGTGGTGCAATCTGTTAGCGTGTTGTACTTATACAGGAGTATACAGCAATTAAATGCGAAGGTTATGAGTTCAAGGCCCACCAGGAGCAAGTATTCTTCTTGAAGCCTCTGCCTGTCTATTTCTTGTCCGGAAAATGATAATTTATTCAATCCATTGAGATGACAGGTCAGAGTGCAGGCAGAGATAGAATACAAATTCATAGCCTTCTGTATCACCAGATATGCAGTGTGGCAAGCTTGCTCGAAATTCCAAGCGGATGGCTGTTTGCGAAGTGAGTTGGTGCTTCGGCAGAGAAAATAGTCACCTAACGTGGGGCTCGAACCACGACCCTGAGATTAAGAGTCTCATGCTCTACCAACTGAGCTAGCCAGGTACCTCAATAGTATTTTTGACCTGGTACGAATATCGTACATCCCAGTTTCTGCAAAATATGGTGATCAGTGCGTGTTGTTGATGGATCCTGTGGTGCAATCTGTTAGCGTGTTGTACTTATACAGCAGTATACAGCAATTAAATGCGAAGGTTATGAGTTCAAGGCCCACCAGGAGCAAGTATTCTTCTTGAAGCCTCTGCCTGTCTATTTCTTGTCCGGAAAATGATAATTTATTCAATCCATTTAGGAGTACAATTCATTGGTAATAGGTATGTCATTGAGATGACAGGTCAGAGTGCAGGCAGAGATAGAACACAAATTCATAGCCTTCTGTATCACCAGCTATGCAGGCTGGGAAGCCTGCTCGAAATTCCAAGCGGATGGCTGTTTGAGAAGTGATGGTGCTTCGGCAGAGAAAATAGTCACCTAACGTGGGGCTCGAACCCACGACCCTGAGATTAAGAGTCTCATGCTCTACCGACTGAGCTAGCCAGGTACCTCAGTAGTATTTTTGACTTGGTACGAATATCGTACAGCCCAGTTTCTGCAAAATATGGTGATCAGTGAGAGTGTTGTTGATGGATCCTGAGGTGCAATCTGTTAGCGTGTTGTACTTATACAGCAGTATCCAGCAATTATTTGCGAAGGTTATGAGTTCAAGGCCCACCAGGAGCAAGTATTCTTCTTGAAGCCTCTGCCTGTCTATTTCTTGTCCGGAAAATGATAATTTATTCAATCCATTTAGGAGTACAATTCATTGGTAATAGGTATGTCATTGAGATGACAGGTCAGAGTGCAGGCAGAGATAGAACACAAATTCATAGCCTTCTGTATCACCAGCTATACAGGCTGGGAAGCCTGCTCGAAATTCCAAGCGGATGGCTGTTTGCGAAGTGATGGTACTTCGGCAGAGAAAATACTCACCTAACGTGGGGCTCGAACCGACGACCCTGAGATTAAGAGTCTCATGCTCTTAATCTTGAAGCCTCTGCCTGTCTATTTCTTGTCCGGAAAATGATAATTTATTCAATCCATTTAGGAGTACAATTCATTGGTAATAGGTATGTCATTGAGATGACAGGTCAGAGTGCAGGCAGAGATAGAATACAAATTCATAGGCTTCTGTATCACCAGCTATGCAGTGTGGCAAGCTTGCTCGAAATTCCAACGTGGGGCTCGAAACCACGACCCTGAGATTAAGAGTCTCATGCTCTACCGACTGAGCTAGCCAGGTACCTCGATGGTGATTTTGAGTTGGTTCGAATATCTTACATCCCAGTTTCTGCAAAATATGGCGTACTTATACAGCAGTATCCAGCAATTATTTGCGAAGGTTATGAGTTCAAGGCCCACCAGGAGCAAGTATTCTTCTTGAAGCCTCTGCCTGTCTATTTCTTGTCCGGAAAATGATAATTTATTCAATCCATTTAGGAGTACAATTCATTGGTAATAGGTATGTCATTGAGATGACAGGTCAGAGTGCAGGCAGAGATAGAACACAAATTCATAGCCTTCTGTATCACCAGCTATACAGGCTGGGAAGCCTGCTCGAAATTCCAAGCGGATGGCTGTTTGCGAAGTGATGGTACTTCGGCAGAGAAAATACTCACCTAACGTGGGGCTCGAACCCACGACCCTGAGATTAAGAGTCTCATGCTCTTAATCTTGAAGCCTCTGCCTGTCTATTTCTTGTCCGGAAAATGATAATTTATTCAATCCATTTAGGAGTACAATTCATTGGTAATAGGTATGTCATTGAGATGACAGGTCAGAGTGCAGGCAGAGATAGAATACAAATTCATAGGCTTCTGTATCACCAGCTATGCAGTGTGGCAAGCTTGCTCGAAATTCCAACGTGGGGCTCGAAACCACGACCCTGAGATTAAGAGTCTCATGCTCTACCGACTGAGCTAGCCAGGTACCTCGATGGTGATTTTGAGTTGGTTCGAATATCTTACATCCCAGTTTCTGCAAAATATGGCGTACTTATACAGCAGTATCCAGCAATTATTTGCGAAGGTTATGAGTTCAAGGCCCACCAGGAGCAAGTATTCTTCTTGAAGCCTCTGCCTGTCTATTTCTTGTCCGGAAAATGATAATTTATTCAATCCATTTAGGAGTACAATTCATTGGTAATAGGTATGTCATTGAGATGACAGGTCAGAGTGCAGGCAGAGATAGAACACAAATTCATAGCCTTCTGTATCACCAGCTATACAGGCTGGGAAGCCTGCTCGAAATTCCAAGCGGATGGCTGTTTGCGAAGTGATGGTGCTTCGGCAGAGAAAATAGTCACCTAACGTGGGGCTCGAACCCACGACCCTGAGATTAAGAGTCTCATGCTCTACCGACTGAGCTAGCCAGGTACCTCAGTAGTATTTTTGACTTGGTACGAATATCGTACAGCCCAGTTTCTGCAAAATATGGTGATCAGTGAGAGTGTTGTTGATGGATCCTGAGGTGCAATCTGTTAGCGTGTTGTACTTATACAGCAGTATCCAGCAATTATTTGCGAAGGTTATGAGTTCAAGGCCCACCAGGAGCAAGTATTCTTCTTGAAGCCTCTGCCTGTCTATTTCTTGTCCGGAAAATGATAATTTATTCAATCCATTTAGGAGTACAATTCATTGGTAATAGGTATGTCATTGAGATGACAGGTCAGAGTGCAGGCAGAGATAGAATACAAATTCATAGCCTTCTGTATCACGAGCTATGCAGTGTGGCAAGCTTGCTCGAAATTCCAACGTGGGGCTCGAAACCACGACCCTGAGATTAAGAGTCTCATGCTCTACCGACTGAGCTAGCCAGGTACCTCGATGGTGATTTTGAGTTGGTTCGAATATCTTACATCCCAGTTTCTGCAAAATATGGTGATCAGTGCGTGTTGTTGATGGATCCTGTGGTGCAATCTGTTAGCGTGTTGTACTTATACAGCAGTATCCAGCAATTATTTGCGAAGGTTATGAGTTCAAGGCCCACCAGGAGCAAGTATTCTTCTTGAAGCCTCTGCCTGTCTATTTCTTGTCCGGAAAATGATAATTTATTCAATCCATTTAGGAGTACAATTCATTGGTAATAGGTATGTCATTGAGATGACAGGTCAGAGTGCAGGCAGAGATAGAACACAAATTCATAGCCTTCACCAGCTATGCAGGCTGGGAAGCCTGCTCGAAATTCCAAGCGGATGGCTGTTTGCGAAGTGAGTTGGTGCTTCGGCAGAGAAAATAGTCACCTAACGTGGGGCTCGAACCCACAACCATGAGATTAAGAGTCTCATGGTCTAACGACTGAGCTAGCCAGGTACCTCAAAAGTAGTTTTGACTTGGTACGAATATCGTACAGCCCAGTTTCTGCAAAATATGGTGATCAGTGAGAGTGTTGTTGATGGATCCTGTGGTGCAATCTGTTAGCGTGTTGTACTTATACAGCAGTAAACAGAAATTAGATGATAAGGTTATGAGTTCAAGCCCCACCAGGAGCAAGTATTGTTCTTGAAGCCTCTGCCTGTCTATTTCTTGTCCGGAAAATGATAATTTATTCAATCCATTTAGGAGTACAATTCATCTGTAATAGGTATGTCATTGAGATGACAGGTCAGAGTGCAGGCAGAGATAGAATACAAATTCATAGCCTTCTGTATCACCAGCTATGCAGTGTGGCAAGCTTGCTCGAAATTCCAAGCGGATGGTTGTTTGCGAAGTGAGTTGGTGCTTTGGCAGAGAAAAAAGTCACCTAACGTGGGGTTCGAACCCACGACCCTGAGATTAAGAGTCTCATGCTCTACCGACTGAGCTAGCCAGGTACCTCAATGGTGATTTTGAGTTGGTTCGAATATCGTACATCCCAGTTTCTGCAAAATATGGTGATCAGTGCGTGTTGTTGATGGATCCTGTGGTGCAATCTGTTAGCGTGTTGTACTTATACAGGAGTATACAGCAATTAAATGCGAAGGTTATGAGTTCAAGGCCCACCAGGAGCAAGTATTCTTCTTGAAGCCTCTGCCTGTCTATTTCTTGTCCGGAAAATGATAATTTATTCAATCCATTGAGATGACAGGTCAGAGTGCAGGCAGAGATAGAATACAAATTCATAGCCTTCTGTATCACCAGATATGCAGTGTGGCAAGCTTGCTCGAAATTCCAAGCGGATGGCTGTTTGCGAAGTGAGTTGGTGCTTCGGCAGAGAAAATAGTCACCTAACGTGGGGCTCGAACCACGACCCTGAGATTAAGAGTCTCATGCTCTACCAACTGAGCTAGCCAGGTACCTCAATAGTATTTTTGACCTGGTACGAATATCGTACATCCCAGTTTCTGCAAAATATGGTGATCAGTGCGTGTTGTTGATGGATCCTGTGGTGCAATCTGTTAGCGTGTTGTACTTATACAGCAGTATACAGCAATTAAATGCGAAGGTTATGAGTTCAAGGCCCACCAGGAGCAAGTATTCTTCTTGAAGCCTCTGCCTGTCTATTTCTTGTCCGGAAAATGATAATTTATTCAATCCATTTAGGAGTACAATTCATTGGTAATAGGTATGTCATTGAGATGACAGGTCAGAGTGCAGGCAGAGATAGAACACAAATTCATAGCCTTCTGTATCACCAGCTATGCAGGCTGGGAAGCCTGCTCGAAATTCCAAGCGGATGGCTGTTTGAGAAGTGATGGTGCTTCGGCAGAGAAAATAGTCACCTAACGTGGGGCTCGAACCCACGACCCTGAGATTAAGAGTCTCATGCTCTACCGACTGAGCTACCAGGTACCTCAGTAGTATTTTTGACTTGGTACGAATATCGTACAGCCCAGTTTCTGCAAAATATGGTGATCAGTGAGAGTGTTGTTGATGGATCCTGAGGTGCAATCTGTTAGCGTGTTGTACTTATACAGCAGTATCCAGCAATTATTTGCGAAGGTTATGAGTTCAAGGCCCACCAGGAGCAAGTATTCTTCTTGAAGCCTCTGCCTGTCTATTTCTTGTCCGGAAAATGATAATTTATTCAATCCATTTAGGAGTACAATTCATTGGTAATAGGTATGTCATTGAGATGACAGGTCAGAGTGCAGGCAGAGATAGAACACAAATTCATAGCCTTCTGTATCACCAGCTATACAGGCTGGGAAGCCTGCTCGAAATTCCAAGCGGATGGCTGTTTGCGAAGTGATGGTACTTCGGCAGAGAAAATACTCACCTAACGTGGGGCTCGAACCCACGACCCTGAGATTAAGTGTCTCATGCTCTTAATCTTGAAGCCTCTGCCTGTCTATTTCTTGTCCGGAAAATGATAATTTATTCAATCCATTTAGGAGTACAATTCATTGGTAATAGGTATGTCATTGAGATGACAGGTCAGAGTGCAGGCAGAGATAGAATACAAATTCATAGGCTTCTGTATCACCAGCTATGCAGTGTGGCAAGCTTGCTCGAAATTCCAACGTGGGGCTCGAAACCACGACCCTGAGATTAAGAGTCTCATGCTCTACCGACTGAGCTAGCCAGGTACCTCGATGGTGATTTTGAGTTGGTTCGAATATCTTACATCCCAGTTTCTGCAAAATATGGCGTACTTATACAGCAGTATCCAGCAATTATTTGCGAAGGTTATGAGTTCAAGGCCCACCAGGAGCAAGTATTCTTCTTGAAGCCTCTGCCTGTCTATTTCTTGTCCGGAAAATTATAATTTATTCAATCCATTTAGGAGTACAATTCATTGGTAATAGGTATGTCATTGAGATGACAGGTCAGAGTGCAGGCAGAGATAGAATACAAATTCATAGCCTTCTGTATCACCAGCTATGCAGTGTGGCAAGCTTGCTCGAAATTCCAACGTGGGGCTCGAAACCACGACCCTGAGATTAAGAGTCTCATGCTCTACCGACTGAGCTAGCCAGGTACCTCGATGGTGATTTTGAGTTGGTTCGAATATCTTACATCCCAGTTTCTGCAAAATATGGTGATCAGTGCGTGTTGTTGATGGATCCTGTGGTGCAATCTGTTAGCGTGTTGTACTTATACAGCAGTATACAGCAATTAGATGCGAAGGTTATGAGTTCAAGGCCCACCAGGAGCAAGTATTCTTCTTGAAGCCTCTGCCTGTCTATTTCTTGTCCGGAAAATGATAATTTATTCAATCCATTTAGGAGTACAATTCATTGGTAATAGGTATGTCATTGTGATGACAGGTCAGAGTGCAGGCAGAGATAGAATACAAATTCATAGCCTTCTATGTATCTTCTATGTATCACCAGCTATGCAGGCTGGTAAGCCTGCTCGAAATTCCAAGCGGATGGCTGTTTGCGAAGTGAGTTGGTGCTTCGGCAGAGAAAATAGTCACCTAACGTGGGGCTCGAACCCACGACCATGAGATTAAGAGTCTCATGCTCTAACGACTGAGCTAGCCAGGTACCTCAAAAGTAGTTTTGACTTGGTACGAATATCGTACAGCCCAGTTTCTGCAAAATATGGTGATCAGTGAGAGTGTTGTTGATGGATCCTGTGGTGCAATCTGTTAGCGTGTTGTACTTATACAGCAGTAAACAGCAATTAGATGATAAGGTTATGAGTTCAAGCCCCACCAGGAGCAAGTATTGTTCTTGAAGCCTCTGCCTGTCTATTTCTTGTCCGGAAAATGATAATTTATTCAATCCATTTAGGAGTACAATTCATCTGTAATAGGTATGTCATTGAGATGACAGGTCAGAGTGCAGGCAGAGATAGAATACAAATTCATAGCCTTCTGTATCACCAGCTATGCAGTGTGGCAAGCTTGCTCGAAATTCCAAGCGGATGGTTGTTTGCGAAGTGAGTTGGTGCTTTGGCAGAGAAAAAAATCACCTAACGTGGGGCTCGAACCCACGACCCTGAGATTAAGAGTCTCATGCTCTACCGACTGAGCTAGCCAGGTGCCTCAATGGTGATTTTGAGTTGGTTCGAATATCGTACATCCCAGTTTCTGCAAAATATGGTGATCAGTGCGTGTTGTTGATGGATCCTGTGGTGCAATCTGTTAGCGTGTTGTACTTATACAGCAGTATACAGCAATTAAATGCGAAGGTTATGAGTTCAAGGCCCACCAGGAGCAAGTATTCTTCTTGAAGCCTCTGCCTGTCTATTTCTTGTCCGGAAAATGATAATTTATTCAATCCATTGAGATGACAGGTCAGAGTGCAGGCAGAGATAGAATACAAATTCATAGCCTTCTGTATCACCAGATATGCAGTGTGGCAAGCTTGCTCGAAATTCCAAGCGGATGGTTGTTTGCGAAGTGCTCCGGCAGAGAAAATAATCACCTAACGTGGGGCTCGAACCCACGACCCTGAGATTAAGAGTCTCATGCTCTACCGACTGAGCTAGCCAGGTACTTCGATGGTGATTTTGAGTTAGTTCGAATATCTTACATCCCAGTTTCTGCAAAATATGGTGATCAGTGCGTGTTGTTGATGGATCCTGTGGTGCAATCTGTTAGCGTGTTGTACTTATACAGCAGTATACAGCAATTAGATGCGAAGGTTATGAGTTCAAGGCCCACCAGGAGCAAGTATTCTTCTTGAAGCCTCTGCCTGTCTATTTCTTGTCCGGAAAATTATAATTTATTCAATCCATTTAGGAGTACAATTCATTGGTAATAGGTATGTCATTGAGATGACAGGTCAGAGTGCAGGCAGAGATAGAACACAAATTCATAGCCTTCTGTATCATCAGCTATGCAGTGTGGCAAGCTTGCTCGAAAGTCCAACGTGGGGCTCGAAACCACGACCCTGAGATTAAGAGTCTCATGCTCTACCGACTGAGCTAGCCAGGTACCTCGATGGTGATTTTGAGTTGGTTCGAATATCTTACATCCCAGTTTTAGCAAAATATGGTGATCAGTGCGTGTTGTTGATGGATCCTGTGGTGCAATCTGTTAGCGTGTTGTACTTATACAGCAGTATACAGCAATTAGATGATAAGGTTATGAGTTCAAGCCCCACCAGGAGCAAGTATTGTTCTTGAAGCCTCTGCCTGTCTATTTCTTGTCCGGAAAATGATAATTTATTCAATCCATTTAGGAGTAAAATTCATTGGTAATAGGTATGTCATTGTGATGACAGGTCAGAGTGCAGGCAGAGATAGAATACAAATTCATAGCCTTCTATGTATCACCAGCCATGCAGGCTGGCAAGCCTGCTCGAAATTCCAAGCGGATGGCTGTTTGTGAAGTGAGTTGGTGCTTCGGCAGGGAAAAAAGTCACCTAACGTGGGGCTCGAACCCACGACCATGAGATTAAGAGTCTCATGCTCTAACGACTGAGCTAGCCAGGTACCTCAAAAGTAGTTTTGACTTGGTACGAATATCGTACAGCCCAGTTTCTGCAAAATATGGTGATCAGTGAGAGTGTTGTTGATGGATCCTGTGGTGCAATCTGTTAGCGTGTTGTACTTATACAGCAGTAAACAGCAATTAGATGATAAGGTTATGAGTTCAAGCCCCACCAGGAGCAAGTATTGTTCTTGAAGCCTCTGCCTGTCTATTTCTTGTCCGGAAAATGATAATTTATTCAATCCATTTAGGAGTACAATTCATCTGTAATAGGTATGTCATTGAGATGACAGGTCAGAGTGCAGGCAGAGATAGAATACAAATTCATAGCCTTCTGTATCACCAGCTATGCAGTGTGGCAAGCTTGCTCGAAATTCCAAGCGGATGGTTGTTTGCGAAGTGAGTTGGTGCTTTGGCAGAGAAAAAAATCACCTAACGTGGGGCTCGAACCCACGACCCTGAGATTAAGAGTCTCATGCTCTACCGACTGAGCTAGCCAGGTGCCTCAATGGTGATTTTGAGTTGGTTCGAATATCGTACATCCCAGTTTCTGCAAAATATGGTGATCAGTGCGTGTTGTTGATGGATCCTGTGGTGCAATCTGTTAGCGTGTTGTACTTATACAGCAGTATACAGCAATTAAATGCGAAGGTTATGAGTTCAAGGCCCACCAGGAGCAAGTATTCTTCTTGAAGCCTCTGCCTGTCTATTTCTTGTCCGGAAAATGATAATTTATTCAATCCATTGAGATGACAGGTCAGAGTGCAGGCAGAGATAGAATACAAATTCATAGCCTTCTGTATCACCAGATATGCAGTGTGGCAAGCTTGCTCGAAATTCCAAGCGGATGGTTGTTTGCGAAGTGCTCCGGCAGAGAAAATAATCACCTAACGTGGGGCTCGAACCCACGACCCTGAGATTAAGAGTCTCATGCTCTACCGACTGAGCTAGCCAGGTACTTCGATGGTGATTTTGAGTTAGTTCGAATATCTTACATCCCAGTTTCTGCAAAATATGGTGATCAGTGCGTGTTGTTGATGGATCCTGTGGTGCAATCTGTTAGCGTGTTGTACTTATACAGCAGTATACAGCAATTAGATGCGAAGGTTATGAGTTCAAGGCCCACCAGGAGCAAGTATTCTTCTTGAAGCCTCTGCCTGTCTATTTCTTGTCCGGAAAATTATAATTTATTCAATCCATTTAGGAGTACAATTCATTGGTAATAGGTATGTCATTGAGATGACAGGTCAGAGTGCAGGCAGAGATAGAACACAAATTCATAGCCTTCTGTATCATCAGCTATGCAGTGTGGCAAGCTTGCTCGAAAGTCCAACGTGGGGCTCGAAACCACGACCCTGAGATTAAGAGTCTCATGCTCTACCGACTGAGCTAGCCAGGTACCTCGATGGTGATTTTGAGTTGGTTCGAATATCTTACATCCCAGTTTTAGCAAAATATGGTGATCAGTGCGTGTTGTTGATGGATCCTGTGGTGCAATCTGTTAGCGTGTTGTACTTATACAGCAGTATACAGCAATTAGATGATAAGGTTATGAGTTCAAGCCCCACCAGGAGCAAGTATTGTTCTTGAAGCCTCTGCCTGTCTATTTCTTGTCCGGAAAATGATAATTTATTCAATCCATTTAGGAGTAAAATTCATTGGTAATAGGTATGTCATTGTGATGACAGGTCAGAGTGCAGGCAGAGATAGAATACAAATTCATAGCCTTCTATGTATCACCAGCCATGCAGGCTGGCAAGCCTGCTCGAAATTCCAAGCGGATGGCTGTTTGTGAAGTGAGTTGGTGCTTCGGCAGGGAAAATAGTCACCTAACGTGGGGCTCGAACCCACGACCCTGAGATTAAGAGTCTCATGCTCTACCGACTGAGCTAGCCAGGTACCTCAATAGTATTTTTGACTTGGTACGAATAAGGTTTTGACTTGGTACGATGATAAGGTTATGAGTTCAAGCCCCACCAGGAGCAAGTATTGTTCTTGAAGCCTCTGCCTGTCTATTTCTTGTCCGGAAAATGATCATTTATTCAATCCATTGAGGAGTACAATTCATCGGTAATAGGTATGTCATTCAGATGACAGGTCAGAGTGCAGGCAGAGTTAGAATACAAATGCATAGCCTTCTGTATCATCAGCTATGCAGTGTGGCAAGCTTGCTCGAAAGTCCAACGTGGGGCTCGAAACCACGACCCTGAGATTAAGAGTCTCATGCTCTACCGACTGAGCTAGCCAGGTACCTCGATGGTGATTTTGAGTTGGTTCGAATATCTTACATCCCAGTTTCTGCAAAATATGGTGATCAGTGAGAGTGTTGTTGATGGATCCTGTGGTGCAATCTGTTAGCGTGTTGTACTTATACAGCAGTATACAGCAATTAGATGATAAGGTTATGAGTTCAAGCCCCACCAGGAGCAAGTATTGTTCTGGAAGCCTCTGCTTGTCTATTTCTTTCCCGGAAAATGATAATTTATTCAATCCATTTAGGAGTACAATTCATCGGTAATAGGTATGTCATTGAGATGACAGGTCAGAGTGCAGGCAGGGATAGAATACAAATTCATAGCCTTCTGTATCACCAGCTATGCAGGCTTGCAAGACTGCTCGAAATTCCAAGCGGATGGCTGTTTGCGAAGTCAGTTGGTGCTTCGGCAGAGAAAATAATCACCTAATGTGGAGCTCGAACCCACGACCCTAAGATTAAGAGTCTCATGCTCTACCGACTGAGCTAGCCAGGTACCGCAATAGTATTTTTGACTTGGTACGAATATCGTACAGCCCAGTTTCTGCAAAATATGGTGATCAGTGAGAGTGTTGTTGATGGATCGTGTGGTGCAATCTGTTAGCGTGTTGTACTTATACAGCAGTATACAGCAATTAGATGATAAGGTTATGAGTTCAAGCCCCACCAGGAGCAAGTATTGTTCTTGAAGCCTCTGCCTGTCTATTTCTTGTCCGGAAAATGCTAATTTATTCAATCCATTTAGGAGTACAATTCATCGGTAATAGGTATGTCATTGAGATGACAGGTCAGAGTGCAGGCTGAGATACAATACAAATTCATAGCCTTCGGTATCACCAGCTATGCAGTGTGGCAAGCTTGCTCGAAATTCCAAGCGTATGGTTGTTTGCGAAGTGAGTTGGTGTTTCGGCAGAGAAAATAATCACCTAACGTGGGGCTCGAACCCACGACCCTGAGATTAAGAGTCTCATGCTCTACCGACTGAGCTAGCCAGGTACCTCAATGGTGATTTTGAGTTGGTTCGAATATCGTACATCCCAGTTTCTGTAAAATATGGTGATCAGTGCGTGTTGTTGATGGATCCTGTGGTGCAATCTGTTAGCGTGTTGTACTTATACAGCAGTATACAGCAATTATATCCTTCCTGTTTGGCCCTGTCCGGGGGTGTCCTCGGAGTGGGCCACAGTGTCTCCTGACCCCTCCTGTCTCAGCCTCCAGTATTTATGCTGCAGTAGTTTATGTGTCGGGGGGCTAGGGTCAGTTTGTTATATCTGGAGTACTTCTCCTGTCCTATTCGGTGTCCTGTGTGAATCTAAGTGTGCGTTCTCTAATTCTCTCCTTCTCTCTTTCTCTCTCTCGGAGGACCTGAGCCCTAGGACTATGCCCCAGGACTACCTGACATGATGACTCCTTGCTGTCCCCAGTCCACCTGGCTGTGCTGCTGCTCCAGTTTCAACTGACCTGAGCCCTAGGACCATGCCCCAGGAATACCTGACATGATGACTCCTTGCTGTCCCCAGTCCACCTGACTGTGCTGCTGCTCCAGTTTCAACTATTCTGCCTTATTATTATTCGACCATGCTGGTCATCTATGAACATTTGAACATCTTGACCATGTTTTGTTATAATCTCCACCCGGCACAGCCAGAAGAGGACTGGCCACCCCACATAGCCTGGTTCCTCTCTAGGTTTCTTCCTAGGTTTTGGCCTTTCTAGGGAGTTTTTCCTAGCCACCGTGCTTCTACACCTGCATTGCTTGCTGTTTGGGGTTTTAGGCTGGGTTTCTGTACAGCACTTTGAGATATCAGCTGATGTACGAAGGGATATATAAATAAATTTGATTTGATTTGATTTGATTTGAATTAGATGCGAAGGTTATGAGTTCAAGGCCCACCAGGAGCAAGTATTCTTCTTGAAGCCTCTGCCTGTCTATTTCTTGTCCGGAAAATGATAATTTATTCAATCCATTTAGGAGTACAATTCATTGGTAATAGGTATGTCATTGAGATGACAGGTCAGAGTGCAGGAAGAGATAGAATACAAATTCACAGCCTTCTGGATCACCAGCTATGCAAGCCTGCTCGTAATTCCAAGCTACAGAATGTTTGCGAAGTGAGTTGGTGCTTCGGCAGAGAAAATAATCACCTAACGTGGAGCTCGAACCCACGACCCTGAGATTAAGAGTCTCATGCTCTGCCGACTGAGCTAGCCAGTTACCTCAATGGTGATTTTGAGTTGGTTCGAATATCGTACAGCCCAGTTTCTGCAAAATATGGTGATCAGTGAGAGTGTTGTTGATGGATCCTGTGGTGCAATCTGTTAGCGTGTTGTACTTATACAGCAGTATACAGCAATTAGATGATAAGGTTATGAGTTCAAGCTCCACCAGGAGCAAGTATTGTTCTTGAAGCCTCTGCCTGTCTATTTCTTGTCCGGAAAATGATAATTTATTCAATCCATTTAGGAGTACAATTCACCGGTAATAGGTATGTCATTGAGATGACAGGTCAGAGTGTAGGCAGAGATAGAATACAAATTCATAGTCTTCTGTATCACCAGCTATGCAGTGTGGCAAGCTTGCTCGAAATTCCAAGCGGATGGTTGTTTGCGAAGTGAGTTGGTGCTTCGGCAGAGAAAATAATCACCTAACGTGGGGCTCGAACCCACGACCCTGAGATTAAGAGTCTCATGCTCTACCGACTGAGCTAGCCAGGTACGTGAATAGTATTTTTGACTTGGTACGAATATCGTACAGCCCAGTTTCTGCAAAATATGGTGATCAGTGCGTGTTGTTGATGGATCCTGCGGTGCAATCTGTTAGCGTGTTGTACTTATACAGCAGTATACAGCAATTAGATGCGAAGGTTATGAGTTCAAGGCCCACCAGGAGCAAGTATGCTTCTTGAAGCCTCTGCCTGTCTATTTCTTGTCCGGAAAATGATAATTTATTCAATCCATTTAGGAGTACAATTCATCGGTAATAGGTATGTCATTGAGATGACAGGTCGGAGTGCAGGCAGAGATAGAATACAAATTCATAGCCTTCTGTATCACCAGCTATGCAGTGTGGCAAGCCTGCTCGAAATTCCAAGCGGATGGCTGTTTGCGAAGTGAGTTGGTGCTTCGGCAGAGAAAATAATCACCTAACGTGGGGCTCGAACCCACGACCCTGAGATTAAGAGTCTCATGCTCTACCGACTGAGCTAGCCAGGTACCTCAGTAGTATTTTTGACTTGGTACGAATATCGTACAGCCCAGTTTCTGCAAAATATGGTGATCAGTGAGAGTGTTGTTGATGGATCCTGTGGTGCAATCTGTTAGCGTGTTGTACTTATACAGCAGTATACAGCAATTAGATGACAAGGTTATGAGTTCAAGCCCCACCAGGAGCAAGTATTGTTCTTGAAGCCTCTGCCTGTCTATTTCTTGTCCGGAAAATCATAATTTATTCAATCCATTTAGGAGTACAATTCATCTGTAATAGGTATGTAATTGAGATGACAGGTCAGAGTGCAGGCAGAGATAGAATACAAATTCATAGCCTTCTGTATCACCAGCTATGCAGTGTGGCAAGCTTGCTCGAAATTCCAAGCGGATGGTTGTTTGCGAAGTGCTCCGGCAGAGAAAATAATCACCTAACGTGGGGCTCGAACCCACGACCCTGAGATTAAGAGTCTCATGCTCTACCGACTGAGCTAGCCAGGTACTTCGATGGTGATTTTGAGTTAGTTCGAATATCTTACATCCCAGTTTCTGCAAAATATGGTGATCAGTGCGTGTTGTTGATGGATCCTGTGGTGCAATCTGTTAGCGTGTTGTACTTATACAGCAGTATACAGCAATTAGATGCGAAGGTTATGAGTTCAAGGCCCACCAGGAGCAAGTATTCTTCTTGAAGCCTCTGCCTGTCTATTTCTTGTCCGGAAAATTATAATTTATTCAATCCATTTAGGAGTACAATTCATTGGTAATAGGTATGTCATTGAGATGACAGGTCAGAGTGCAGGCAGAGATAGAACACAAATTCATAGCCTTCTGTATCATCAGCTATGCAGTGTGGCAAGCTTGCTCGAAAGTCCAACGTGGGGCTCGAAACCACGACCCTGAGTTTAAGAGTCTCATGCTCTACCGACTGAGCTAGCCAGGTACCTCGATGGTGATTTTGAGTTGGTTCGAATATCTTACATCCCAGTTTTAGCAAAATATGGTGATCAGTGCGTGTTGTTGATGGATCCTGTGGTGCAATCTGTTAGCGTGTTGTACTTATACAGCAGTATACAGCAATTAGATGATAAGGTTATGAGTTCAAGCCCCACCAGGAGCAAGTATTGTTCTTGAAGCCTCTGCCTGTCTATTTCTTGTCCGGAAAATGATAATTTATTCAATCCATTTAGGAGTAAAATTCATTGGTAATAGGTATGTCATTGTGATGACAGGTCAGAGTGCAGGCAGAGATAGAATACAAATTCATAGCCTTCTATGTATCACCAGCCATGCAGGCTGGCAAGCCTGCTCGAAATTCCAAGCGGATGGCTGTTTGTGAAGTGAGTTGGTGCTTCGGCAGGGAAAATAGTCACCTAACGTGGGGCTCGAACCCACGACCCTGAGATTAAGAGTCTCATGCTCTACCGACTGAGCTAGCCAGGTACGTGAATAGTATTTTTGACTTGGTACGAATATCGTACAGCCCAGTTTCTGCAAAATATGGTGATCAGTGCGTGTTGTTGATGGATCCTGCGGTGCAATCTGTTAGCGTGTTGTACTTATACAGCAGTATACAGCAATTAGATGCGAAGGTTATGAGTTCAAGGCCCACCAGGAGCAAGTATGCTTCTTGAAGCCTCTGCCTGTCTATTTCTTGTCCGGAAAATGATAATTTATTCAATCCATTTAGGAGTACAATTCATCGGTAATAGGTATGTCATTGAGATGACAGGTCGGAGTGCAGGCAGAGATAGAATACAAATTCATAGCCTTCTGTATCACCAGCTATGCAGTGTGGCAAGCCTGCTCGAAATTCCAAGCGGATGGCTGTTTGCGAAGTGAGTTGGTGCTTCGGCAGAGAAAATAATCACCTAACGTGGGGCTCGAACCCACGACCCTGAGATTAAGAGTCTCATGCTCTACCGACTGAGCTAGCCAGGTACGTGAATAGTATTTTTGACTTGGTACGAATATCGTACAGCCCAGTTTCTGCAAAATATGGTGATCAGTGCGTGTTGTTGATGGATCCTGCGGTGCAATCTGTTAGCGTGTTGTACTTATACAGCAGTATACAGCAATTAGATGACAAGGTTATGAGTTCAAGCCCCACCAGGAGCAAGTATTGTTCTTGAAGCCTCTGCCTGTCTATTTCTTGTCCGGAAAATGATAATTTATTCAATCCATTTAGGAGTACAATTCATCTGTAATAGGTATGTAATTGAGATGACAGGTCAGAGTGCAGGCAGAGATAGAATACAAATTCATAGCCTTCTGTATCACCAGCTATGCAGTGTGGCAAGCTTGCTCGAAATTCCAAGCGGATGGTTGTTTGCGAAGTGCTCCGGCAGAGAAAATAATCACCTAACGTGGGGCTCGAACCCACGACCCTGAGATTAAGAGTCTCATGCTCTACCGACTGAGCTAGCCAGGTACTTCGATGGTGATTTTGAGTTAGTTCGAATATCTTACATCCCAGTTTCTGCAAAATATGGTGATCAGTGCGTGTTGTTGATGGATCCTGTGGTGCAATCTGTTAGCGTGTTGTACTTATACAGCAGTATACAGCAATTAGATGCGAAGGTTATGAGTTCAAGGCCCACCAGGAGCAAGTATTCTTCTTGAAGCCTCTGCCTGTCTATTTCTTGTCCGGAAAATTATAATTTATTCAATCCATTTAGGAGTACAATTCATTGGTAATAGGTATGTCATTGAGATGACAGGTCAGAGTGCAGGCAGAGATAGAACACAAATTCATAGCCTTCTGTATCATCAGCTATGCAGTGTGGCAAGCTTGCTCGAAAGTCCAACGTGGGGCTCGAAACCACGACCCTGAGATTAAGAGTCTCATGCTCTACCGACTGAGCTAGCCAGGTACCTCGATGGTGATTTTGAGTTGGTTCGAATATCTTACATCCCAGTTTTAGCAAAATATGGTGATCAGTGCGTGTTGTTGATGGATCCTGTGGTGCAATCTGTTAGCGTGTTGTACTTATACAGCAGTATACAGCAATTAGATGATAAGGTTATGAGTTCAAGCCCCACCAGGAGCAAGTATTGTTCTTGAAGCCTCTGCCTGTCTATTTCTTGTCCGGAAAATGATAATTTATTCAATCCATTTAGGAGTAAAATTCATTGGTAATAGGTATGTCATTGTGATGACAGGTCAGAGTGCAGGCAGAGATAGAATACAAATTCATAGCCTTCTATGTATCACCAGCCATGCAGGCTGGCAAGCCTGCTCGAAATTCCAAGCGGATGGCTGTTTGTGAAGTGAGTTGGTGCTTCGGCAGGGAAAATAGTCACCTAACGTGGGGCTCGAACCCACGACCCTGAGATTAAGAGTCTCATGCTCTACCGACTGAGCTAGCCAGGTACATCAATAGTATTTTTGACTTGGTACGAATAAGGTTTTGACTTGGTACGATGATAAGGTTATGAGTTCAAGCCCCACCAGGAGCAAGTATTGTTCTTGAAGCCTCTGCCTGTCTATTTCTTGTCCGGAAAATGATCATTTATTCAATCCATTTAGGAGTACAATTCATCGGTAATAGGTATGTCATTCAGATGACAGGTCAGAGTGCAGGCAGAGTTAGAATACAAATGCATAGCCTTCTGTATCATCAGCTATGCAGTGTGGCAAGCTTGCTCGAAAGTCCAACGTGGGGCTCGAAACCACGACCCTGAGATTAAGAGTCTCATGCTCTACCGACTGAGCTAGCCAGGTACCTCGATGGTGATTTTGAGTTGGTTCGAATATCTTACATCCCAGTTTCTGCAAAATATGGTGATCAGTGAGAGTGTTGTTGATGGATCCTGTGGTGCAATCTGTTAGCGTGTTGTACTTATACAGCAGTATACAGCAATTAGATGATAAGGTTATGAGTTCAAGCCCCACCAGGAGCAAGTATTGTTCTTGAAGCTTCTGCCTGTCTATTTCTTGTCCGGAAAAGGATAATTTATTCAATCCATTTAGGAGTACAATTCACCGGTAATAGGTATGTCATTGAGATGACGGTCAGAGTGCAGGCAGAGATAGAATACACATTCATAGCCTTCTGTATCACCAGCTATGCAGTGTGGCAAGCTTGCTCGAAATTCCAAGCGGATGGTTGTTTGCGAAGTGAGTTGGTGTTTCGGCAGAGAAAATAATCACCTAACGTGGGGCTCGAACCCACGACCCTGAGATTAAGAGTCTCATGCTCTGCCGACTGAGCTAGCCAGGTACCTCAATAGTATTTTTGACTTGGTACGAATATCGTACAGCCCAGTTTCTGCAAAATATGGTGATCAGTGAGAGTGTTGTTGATGGATCCTGTGGTGCAATCTGTTAGCGTGTTGTACTTATACAGCAGTATACAGCAATTAGATGATAAGGTTATGAGTTCAAGCTCCACCAGGAGCAAGTATTGTTCTTGAAGCCTCTGCCTGTCTATTTCTTGTCCGGAAAATGATAATTTATTCAATCCATTTAGGAGTACAATTCATCGGTAATAGGTATGTCATTGAGATGACAGGTCAGAGTGCAGGCAGGGATAGAATACAAATTCATAGCCTTCTGTATCACCAGCTATGCAGTGTGGCAAGCTTGCTCGAAATTCCAAGCGGATGGTTGTTTGCGAAGTGAGTTGGTGCTTCGGCAGAGAAAATAATCACCTAACGTGGGGCTCGAACCCACGACCCTGAGATTAAGAGTCTCATGCTCTACCGACTGAGCTAGCCAGGTACGTGAATAGTATTTTTGACTTGGTACGAATATCGTACAGCCCAGTTTCTGCAAAATATGGTGATCAGTGCGTGTTGTTGATGGATCCTGCGGTGCAATCTGTTAGCGTGTTGTACTTATACAGCAGTATACAGCAATTAGATGCGAAGGTTATGAGTTCAAGGCCCACCAGGAGCAAGTATGCTTCTTGAAGCCTCTGCCTGTCTATTTCTTGTCCGGAAAATGATAATTTATTCAATCCATTTAGGAGTACAATTCATCGGTAATAGGTATGTCATTGAGATGACAGGTCGGAGTGCAGGCAGAGATAGAATACAAATTCATAGCCTTCTGTATCACCAGCTATGCAGTGTGGCAAGCCTGCTCGAAATTCCAAGCGGATGGCTGTTTGCGAAGTGAGTTGGTGCTTCGGCAGAGAAAATAATCACCTAACGTGGGGCTCGAACCCACGACCCTGAGATTAAGAGTCTCATGCTCTGCCGACTGAGCTAGCCAGGTACCTCAATAGTATTTTTGACTTGGTACGAATATCGTACAGCCCAGTTTCTGCAAAATATGGTGATCAGTGAGAGTGTTGTTGATGGATCCTGTGGTGCAATCTGTTAGCGTGTTGTACTTATACAGCAGTATACAGCAATTAGATGATAAGGTTATGAGTTCAAGCTCCACCAGGAGCAAGTATTGTTCTTGAAGCCTCTGCCTGTCTATTTCTTGTCCGGAAAATGATAATTTATTCAATCCATTTAGGAGTACAATTCATCGGTAATAGGTATGTCATTGAGATGACAGGTCAGAGTGCAGGCAGGGATAGAATACAAATTCATAGCCTTCTGTATCACCAGCTATGCAGTGTGGCAAGCTTGCTCGAAATTCCAAGCGGATGGTTGTTTGCGAAGTGAGTTGGTGCTTCGGCAGAGAAAATAATCACCTAACGTGGGGCTCGAACCCACGACCCTGAGATTAAGAGTCTCATGCTCTACCGACTGAGCTAGCCAGGTACGTGAATAGTATTTTTGACTTGGTACGAATATCGTACAGCCCAGTTTCTGCAAAATATGGTGATCAGTGAGAGTGTTGTTGATGGATCCTGTGGTGCAATCTGTTAGCGTGTTGTACTTATACAGCAGTATACAGCAATTAGATGACAAGGTTATGAGTTCAAGCCCCACCAGGAGCAAGTATTGTTCTTGAAGCCTCTGCCTGTCTATTTCTTGTCCGGAAAATGATAATTTATTCAATCCATTTAGGAGTACAATTCATCTGTAATAGGTATGTAATTGAGATGACAGGTCAGAGTGCAGGCAGAGATAGAATACAAATTCATAGCCTTCTGTATCACCAGCTATGCAGTGTGGCAAGCTTGCTCGAAATTCCAAGCGGATGGTTGTTTGCGAAGTGCTCCGGCAGAGAAAATAATCACCTAACGTGGGGCTCGAACCCACGACCCTGAGATTAAGAGTCTCATGCTCTACCGACTGAGCTAGCCAGGTACTTCGATGGTGATTTTGAGTTAGTTCGAATATCTTACATCCCAGTTTCTGCAAAATATGGTGATCAGTGCGTGTTGTTGATGGATCCTGTGGTGCAATCTGTTAGCGTGTTGTACTTATACAGCAGTATACAGCAATTAGATGCGAAGGTTATGAGTTCAAGGCCCACCAGGAGCAAGTATTCTTCTTGAAGCCTCTGCCTGTCTATTTCTTGTCCGGAAAATTATAATTTATTCAATCCATTTAGGAGTACAATTCATTGGTAATAGGTATGTCATTGAGATGACAGGTCAGAGTGCAGGCAGAGATAGTACACAAATTCATAGCCTTCTGTATCATCAGCTATGCAGTGTGGCAAGCTTGCTCGAAAGTCCAACGTTGGGCTCGAAACCACGACCCTGAGATTAAGAGTCTCATGCTCTACCGACTGAGCTAGCCAGGTACCTCGATGGTGATTTTGAGTTGGTTCGAATATCTTACATCCCAGTTTTAGCAAAATATGGTGATCAGTAGGTGTTGTTGATGGATCCTGTGGTGCAATCTGTTAGTGTGTTGTACTTATACAGCAGTATACAGCAATTAGATGATAAGGTTATGAGTTCAAGCCCCACCAGGAGCAAGTATTGTTCTTGAAGCCTCTGCCTGTCTATTTCTTGTCCGGAAAATGATAATTTATTCAATCCATTTAGGAGTAAAATTCATTGGTAATAGGTATGTCATTGTGATGACAGGTCAGAGTGCAGGCAGAGATAGAATACAAATTCATAGCCTTCTATGTATCACCAGCCATGCAGGCTGGCAAGCCTGCTCGAAATTCCAAGCGGATGGCTGTTTGTGAAGTGAGTTGGTGCTTCGGCAGGGAAAATAGTCACCTAACGTGGGGCTCGAACCCACGACCCTGAGATTAAGAGTCTCATGCTCTACCGACTGAGCTAGCCAGGTACCTCAATAGTATTTTTGACTTGGTACGAATAAGGTTTTGACTTGGTACGATGATAAGGTTATGAGTTCAAGCCCCACCAGGAGCAAGTATTGTTCTTGAAGCCTTTGCCTGTCTATTTCTTGTCCGGAAAATGATCATTTATTCAATCCATTTAGGAGTACAATTCATCGGTAATAGGTATGTCATTCAGATGACAGGTCAGAGTGCAGGCAGAGTTAGAATACAAATGCATAGCCTTCTGTATCATCAGCTATGCAGTGTGGCAAGCTTGCTCGAAAGTCCAACGTGGGGCTCGAAACCACGACCCTGAGATTAAGAGTCTCATGCTCTACCGACTGAGCTAGCCAGGTACCTCGATGGTGATTTTGAGTTGGTTCGAATATCTTACATCCCAGTTTCTGCAAAATATGGTGATCAGTGAGAGTGTTGTTGATGGATCCTGTGGTGCAATCTGTTAGCGTGTTGTACTTATACAGCAGTATACAGCAATTAGATGATAAGGTTATGAGTTCAAGCCCCACCAGGAGCAAGTATTGTTCTTGAAGCTTCTGCCTGTCTATTTCTTGTCCGGAAAAGGATAATTTATTCAATCCATTTAGGAGTACAATTCACCGGTAATAGGTATGTCATTGAGATGACGGTCAGAGTGCAGGCAGAGATAGAATACACATTCATAGCCTTCTGTATCACCAGCTATGCAGTGTGGCAAGCTTGCTCGAAATTCCAAGCGGATGGTTGTTTGCGAAGTGAGTTGGTGTTTCGGCAGAGAAAATAATCACCTAACGTGGGGCTCGAACCCACAACCCTGAGATTAAGAGTCTCATGCTCTGCCGACTGAGCTAGCCAGGTACCTCAATAGTATTTTTGACTTGGTACGAATATCGTACAGCCCAGTTTCTGCAAAATATGGTGATCAGTGAGAGTGTTGTTGATGGATCCTGTGGTGCAATCTGTTAGCGTGTTGTACTTATACAGCAGTATACAGCAATTAGATGATAAGGTTATGAGTTCAAGCTCCACCAGGAGCAAGTATTGTTCTTGAAGCCTCTGCCTGTCTATTTCTTGTCCGGAAAATGATAATTTATTCAATCCATTTAGGAGTACAATTCATCGGTAATAGGTATGTCATTGAGATGACAGGTCAGAGTGCAGGCAGGGATAGAATACAAATTCATAGCCTTCTGTATCACCAGCTATGCAGTGTGGCAAGCTTGCTCGAAATTCCAAGCGGATGGTTGTTTGCGAAGTGAGTTGGTGCTTCGGCAGAGAAAATAATCACCTAACGTGGGGCTCGAACCCACGACCCTGAGATTAAGAGTCTCATGCTCTACCGACTGAGCTAGCCAGGTACGTGAATAGTATTTTTGACTTGGTACGAATATCGTACAGCCCAGTTTCTGCAAAATATGGTGATCAGTGCGTGTTGTTGATGGATCCTGCGGTGCAATCTGTTAGCGTGTTGTACTTATACAGCAGTATACAGCAATTAGATGCGAAGGTTATGAGTTCAAGGCCCACCAGGAGCAAGTATGCTTCTTGAAGCCTCTGCCTGTCTATTTCTTGTCCGGAAAATGATAATTTATTCAATCCATTTAGGAGTACAATTCATCGGTAATAGGTATGTCATTGAGATGACAGGTCGGAGTGCAGGCAGAGATAGAATACAAATTCATAGCCTTCTGTATCACCAGCTATGCAGTGTGGCAAGCCTGCTCGAAATTCCAAGCGGATGGCTGTTTGCGAAGTGAGTTGGTGCTTCGGCAGAGAAAATAATCACCTAACGTGGGGCTCGAACCCACGACCCTGAGATTAAGAGTCTCATGCTCTACCAACTGAGCTAGCCAGGTACCTCAATAGTATTTTTGACTTGGTACGAATAAGGTTTTGACTTGGTACGATGATAAGGTTATGAGTTCAAGCCCCACCAGGAGCAAGTATTGTTCTTGAAGCCTCTGCCTGTCTATTTCTTGTCCGGAAAATGATCATTTATTCAATCCATTTAGGAGTACAATTCATCGGTAATAGGTATGTCATTCAGATGACAGGTCAGAGTGCAGGCAGAGTTAGAATACAAATGCATAGCCTTCTGTATCATCAGCTATGCAGTGTGGCAAGCTTGCTCGAAAGTCCAACGTGGGGCTCGAAACCACGACCCTGAGATTAAGAGTCTCATGCTCTACCGACTGAGCTAGCCAGGTACCTCGATGGTGATTTTGAGTTGGTTCGAATATCTTACATCCCAGTTTCTGCAAAATATGGTGATCAGTGAGAGTGTTGTTGATGGATCCTGTGGTGCAATCTGTTAGCGTGTTGTACTTATACAGCAGTATACAGCAATTAGATGATAAGGTTATGAGTTCAAGCCCCACCAGGAGCAAGTATTGTTCTTGAAGCTTCTGCCTGTCTATTTCTTGTCCGGAAAAGGATAATTTATTCAATCCATTTAGGAGTACAATTCACCGGTAATAGGTATGTCATTGAGATGACGGTCAGAGTGCAGGCAGAGATAGAATACACATTCATAGCCTTCTGTATCAACAGCTATGCAGTGTGGCAAGCTTGCTCGAAATTCCAAGCGGATGGTTGTTTGCGAAGTGAGTTGGTGTTTCGGCAGAGAAAATAATCACCTAACGTGGGGCTCGAACCCACGACCCTGAGATTAAGAGTCTCATGCTCTGCCGACTGAGCTAGCCAGGTACCTCAATAGTATTTTTGACTTGGTACGAATATCGTACAGCCCAGTTTCTGCAAAATATGGTGATCAGTGAGAGTGTTGTTGATGGATCCTGTGGTGCAATCTGTTAGCGTGTTGTACTTATACAGCAGTATACAGCAATTAGATGATAAGGTTATGAGTTCAAGCTCCACCAGGAGCAAGTATTGTTCTTGAAGCCTCTGCCTGTCTATTTCTTTTCCGGAAAATGATAATTTATTCAATCCATTTAGGAGTACAATTCACCTGTAATAGGTATGTCATTGAGATGACAGGTCAGAGTGTAGGCAGAGATAGAATACAAATTCATAGCCTTCTGTATCACCAGCTATGCAGTGTGGCAAGCTTGCTCGAAATTCCAAGCGGATGGTTGTTTGCGAAGTGAGTTGGTGCTTCGGCAGAGAAAATAATCACCTAACGTGGGGCTCGAACCCACGAACCTGAGATTAAGAGTCTCATGCTCTACCGATTGAGCAAGCCAGGTACCTCACTAGTATTTTTGACTTGGTACGAATATCGTACAGCCCAGTTTCTGCAAAATATGGTGATCAGTGAGAGTGTTGTTGATGGATCCTGTGGTGCAATCTGTTAGCGTGTTGTACTTATACAGCAGTATACAGCAATTAGATGATAAGGTTATGAGTTCAAGCCCCACCAGGAGCAAGAATTGTTCTGGAAGCCTCTGCTTGTCTATTTCTTTCCCGGAAAATGAAAATTTATTCAATCCATTTAGGAGTACAATTCATCGGTAATAGGTATGTCATTGAGATGACAGGTCAGAGTGCAGGCAGGGATAGAATACAAATTCATAGCCTTATGTATCACCAGCTATGCAGGCTTGCAAGACTGCTCGAAATTCCAAGCGGATGGCTGTTTGCGAAGTGAGTTGGTGCTTCGGCAGAGAAAATAATCACCTAATGTGGAGCTCGAACCCACGACCCTAAGATTAAGAGTCTCATGCTCTACCGACTGAGCTAGCCAGGTACCGCAATAGTATTTTTGACTTGGTACGAATATCGTACAGCCCAGTTTCTGCAAAATATGGTGATCAGTGAGAGTGTTGTTGATGGATCGTGTGGTGCAATCTGTTAGCGTGTTGTACTTATACAGCAGTATACAGCAATTAGATGATAAGGTTATGAGTTCAAGCCCCACCAGGAGCAAGTATTGTTCTTGAAGCCTCTGCCTGTCTATTTCTTGTCCGGAAAATGATAATTTATTCAATCCATTTAGGAGTACAATTCATCGGTAATAGGTATGTCATTGAGATGACAGGTCAGAGTGCAGGCAGAGATACAATACAAATTCATAGCCTTCGGTATCACCAGCTATGCAGTGTGGCAAGCTTGCTCGAAATTCCAAGCGTATGGTTGTTTGCGAAGTGAGTTGGTGTTTCGGCAGAGAAAATAATCACCTAACGTGGGGCTCGAACCCACGACCCTGAGATTAAGAGTCTCATGCTCTACCGACTGAGCTAGCCAGGTACCTCAATGGTGATTTTGAGTTGGTTCGAATATCGTACATCCCAGTTTCTGTAAAATATGGTGATCAGTGCGTGTTGTTGATGGATCCTGTGGTGCAATCTGTTAGCGTGTTGTACTTATACAGCAGTATACAGCAATTATATCCTTCCTGTTTGGCCCTGTCCGGGGGTGTCCTCGGAGTGGGCCACAGTGTCTCCTGACCCCTCCTGTCTCAGCCTCCAGTATTTATGCTGCAGTAGTTTATGTGTCGGGGGGCTAGGGTCAGTTTGTTATATCTGGAGTACTTCTCCTGTCCTATTCGGTGTCCTGTGTGAATCTAAGTGTGCGTTCTCTAATTCTCTCCTTCTCTCTTTCTCTCTCTCGGAGGACCTGAGCCCTAGGACTATGCCCCAGGACTACCTGACATGATGACTCCTTGCTGTCCCCAGTCCACCTGGCTGTGCTGCTGCTCCAGTTTCAACTGACCTGAGCCCTAGGACCATGCCCCAGGAATACCTGACATGATGACTCCTTGCTGTCCCCAGTCCACCTGACTGTGCTGCTGCTCCAGTTTCAACTATTCTGCCTTATTATTATTCGACCATGCTGGTCATCTATGAACATTTGAACATCTTGACCATGTTTTGTTATAATCTCCACCCGGCACAGCCAGAAGAGGACTGGCCACCCCACATAGCCTGGTTCCTCTCTAGGTTTCTTCCTAGGTTTTGGCCTTTCTAGGGAGTTTTTCCTAGCCACCGTGCTTCTACACCTGCATTGCTTGCTGTTTGGGGTTTTAGGCTGGGTTTCTGTACAGCACTTTGAGATATCAGCTGATGTACGAAGGGATATATAAATAAATTTGATTTGATTTGATTTGATTTGAATTAGATGCGAAGGTTATGAGTTCAAGGCCCACCAGGAGCAAGTATTCTTCTTGAAGCCTCTGCCTGTCTATTTCTTGTCCGGAAAATGATAATTTATTCAATCCATTTAGGAGTACAATTCATTGGTAATAGGTATGTCATTGAGATGACAGGTCAGAGTGCAGGAAGAGATAGAATACAAATTCACAGCCTTCTGGATCACCAGCTATGCAAGCCTGCTCGTAATTCCAAGCTACAGAATGTTTGCGTAGTGAGTTGGTGCTTCGGCAGAGAAAATAATCACCTAACGTGGAGCTCGAACCCACGACCCTGAGATTAAGAGTCTCATGCTCTGCCGACTGAGCTAGCCAGTTACCTCAATGGTGATTTTGAGTTGGTTCGAATATCGTACAGCCCAGTTTCTGCAAAATATGGTGATCAGTGAGAGTGTTGTTGATGGATCCTGTGGTGCAATCTGTTAGCGTGTTGTACTTATACAGCAGTATACAGCAATTAGATGATAAGGTTATGAGTTCAAGCTCCACCAGGAGCAAGTATTGTTCTTGAAGCCTCTGCCTGTCTATTTCTTGTCCGGAAAATGATAATTTATTCAATCCATTTAGGAGTACAATTCATCGGTAATAGGTATGTCATTGAGATGACAGGTCGGAGTGCAGGCAGAGATAGAATACAAATTCATAGCCTTCTGTATCACCAGCTATGCAGTGTGGCAAGCCTGCTCGAAATTCCAAGCGGATGGCTGTTTGCGAAGTGAGTTGGTGCTTCGGCAGAGAAAATAATCACCTAACGTGGGGCTCGAACCCACGACCCTGAGATTAAGAGTCTCATGCTCTGCCGACTGAGCTAGCCAGGTACCTCAATAGTATTTTTGACTTGGTACGAATATCGTACAGCCCAGTTTCTGCAAAATATGGTGATCAGTGAGAGTGTTGTTGATGGATCCTGTGGTGCAATCTGTTAGCGTGTTGTACTTATACAGCAGTATACAGCAATTAGATGATAAGGTTATGAGTTCAAGCTCCACCAGGAGCAAGTATTGTTCTTGAAGCCTCTGCCTGTCTATTTCTTGTCCGGAAAATGATAATTTATTCAATCCATTTAGGAGTACAATTCATCGGTAATAGGTATGTCATTGAGATGACAGGTCAGAGTGCAGGCAGGGATAGAATACAAATTCATAGCCTTCTGTATCACCAGCTATGCAGTGTGGCAAGCTTGCTCGAAATTCCAAGCGGATGGTTGTTTGCGAAGTGAGTTGGTGCTTCGGCAGAGAAAATAATCACCTAACGTGGGGCTCGAACCCACGACCCTGAGATTAAGAGTCTCATGCTCTACCGACTGAGCTAGCCAGGTACGTGAATAGTATTTTTGACTTGGTACGAATATCGTACAGCCCAGTTTCTGCAAAATATGGTGATCAGTGAGAGTGTTGTTGATGGATCCTGTGGTGCAATCTGTTAGCGTGTTGTACTTATACAGCAGTATACAGCAATTAGATGACAAGGTTATGAGTTCAAGCCCCACCAGGAGCAAGTATTGTTCTTGAAGCCTCTGCCTGTCTATTTCTTGTCCGGAAAATGATAATTTATTCAATCCATTTAGGAGTACAATTCATCTGTAATAGGTATGTAATTGAGATGACAGGTCAGAGTGCAGGCAGAGATAGAATACAAATTCATAGCCTTCTGTATCACCAGCTATGCAGTGTGGCAAGCTTGCTCGAAATTCCAAGCGGATGGTTGTTTGCGAAGTGCTCCGGCAGAGAAAATAATCACCTAACGTGGGGCTCGAACCCACGACCCTGAGATTAAGAGTCTCATGCTCTACCGACTGAGCTAGCCAGGTACTTCGATGGTGATTTTGAGTTAGTTCGAATATCTTACATCCCAGTTTCTGCAAAATATGGTGATCAGTGCGTGTTGTTGATGGATCCTGTGGTGCAATCTGTTAGCGTGTTGTACTTATACAGCAGTATACAGCAATTAGATGCGAAGGTTATGAGTTCAAGGCCCACCAGGAGCAAGTATTCTTCTTGAAGCCTCTGCCTGTCTATTTCTTGTCCGGAAAATTATAATTTATTCAATCCATTTAGGAGTACAATTCATTGGTAATAGGTATGTCATTGAGATGACAGGTCAGAGTGCAGGCAGAGATAGTACACAAATTCATAGCCTTCTGTATCATCAGCTATGCAGTGTGGCAAGCTTGCTCGAAAGTCCAACGTTGGGCTCGAAACCACGACCCTGAGATTAAGAGTCTCATGCTCTACCGACTGAGCTAGCCAGGTACCTCGATGGTGATTTTGAGTTGGTTCGAATATCTTACATCCCAGTTTTAGCAAAATATGGTGATCAGTGCGTGTTGTTGATGGATCCTGTGGTGCAATCTGTTAGTGTGTTGTACTTATACAGCAGTATACAGCAATTAGATGATAAGGTTATGAGTTCAAGCCCCACCAGGAGCAAGTATTGTTCTTGAAGCCTCTGCCTGTCTATTTCTTGTCCGGAAAATGATAATTTATTCAATCCATTTAGGAGTAAAATTCATTGGTAATAGGTATGTCATTGTGATGACAGGTCAGAGTGCAGGCAGAGATAGAATACAAATTCATAGCCTTCTATGTATCACCAGCCATGCAGGCTGGCAAGCCTGCTCGAAATTCCAAGCGGATGGCTGTTTGTGAAGTGAGTTGGTGCTTCGGCAGGGAAAATAGTCACCTAACGTGGGGCTCGAACCCACGACCCTGAGATTAAGAGTCTCATGCTCTACCGACTGAGCTAGCCAGGTACCTCAATAGTATTTTTGACTTGGTACGAATAAGGTTTTGACTTGGTACGATGATAAGGTTATGAGTTCAAGCCCCACCAGGAGCAAGTATTGTTCTTGAAGCCTCTGCCTGTCTATTTCTTGTCCGGAAAATGATCATTTATTCAATCCATTTAGGAGTACAATTCATCGGTAATAGGTATGTCATTCAGATGACAGGTCAGAGTGCAGGCAGAGTTAGAATACAAATGCATAGCCTTCTGTATCATCAGCTATGCAGTGTGGCAAGCTTGCTCGAAAGTCCAACGTGGGGCTCGAAACCACGACCCTGAGATTAAGAGTCTCATGCTCTACCGACTGAGCTAGCCAGGTACCTCGATGGTGATTTTGAGTTGGTTCGAATATCTTACATCCCAGTTTCTGCAAAATATGGTGATCAGTGAGAGTGTTGTTGATGGATCCTGTGGTGCAATCTGTTAGCGTGTTGTACTTATACAGCAGTATACAGCAATTAGATGATAAGGTTATGAGTTCAAGCCCCACCAGGAGCAAGTATTGTTCTTGAAGCTTCTGCCTGTCTATTTCTTGTCCGGAAAAGGATAATTTATTCAATCCATTTAGGAGTACAATTCACCGGTAATAGGTATGTCATTGAGATGACGGTCAGAGTGCAGGCAGAGATAGAATACACATTCATAGCCTTCTGTATCACCAGCTATGCAGTGTGGCAAGCTTGCTCGAAATTCCAAGCGGATGGTTGTTTGCGAAGTGAGTTGGTGTTTCGGCAGAGAAAATAATCACCTAACGTGGGGCTCGAACCCACGACCCTGAGATTAAGAGTCTCATGCTCTGCCGACTGAGCTAGCCAGGTACCTCAATAGTATTTTTGACTTGGTACGAATATCGTACAGCCCAGTTTCTGCAAAATATGGTGATCAGTGAGAGTGTTGTTGATGGATCCTGTGGTGCAATCTGTTAGCGTGTTGTACTTATACAGCAGTATACAGCAATTAGATGATAAGGTTATGAGTTCAAGCTCCACCAGGAGCAAGTATTGTTCTTGAAGCCTCTGCCTGTCTATTTCTTGTCCGGAAAATGATAATTTATTCAATCCATTTAGGAGTACAATTCATCGGTAATAGGTATGTCATTGAGATGACAGGTCAGAGTGCAGGCAGGGATAGAATACAAATTCATAGCCTTCTGTATCACCAGCTATGCAGTGTGGCAAGCTTGCTCGAAATTCCAAGCGGATGGTTGTTTGCGAAGTGAGTTGGTGCTTCGGCAGAGAAAATAATCACCTAACGTGGGGCTCGAACCCACGACCCTGAGATTAAGAGTCTCATGCTCTACCGACTGAGCTAGCCAGGTACGTGAATAGTATTTTTGACTTGGTACGAATATCGTACAGCCCAGTTTCTGCAAAATATGGTGATCAGTGCGTGTTGTTGATGGATCCTGCGGTGCAATCTGTTAGCGTGTTGTACTTATACAGCAGTATACAGCAATTAGATGCGAAGGTTATGAGTTCAAGGCCCACCAGGAGCAAGTATGCTTCTTGAAGCCTCTGCCTGTCTATTTCTTGTCCGGAAAATGATAATTTATTCAATCCATTTAGGAGTACAATTCATCGGTAATAGGTATGTCATTGAGATGACAGGTCGGAGTGCAGGCAGAGATAGAATACAAATTCATAGCCTTCTGTATCACCAGCTATGCAGTGTGGCAAGCCTGCTCGAAATTCCAAGCGGATGGCTGTTTGCGAAGTGAGTTGGTGCTTCGGCAGAGAAAATAATCACCTAACGTGGGGCTCGAACCCACGACCCTGAGATTAAGAGTCTCATGCTCTACCAACTGAGCTAGCCAGGTACCTCAATAGTATTTTTGACTTGGTACGAATAAGGTTTTGACTTGGTACGATGATAAGGTTATGAGTTCAAGCCCCACCAGGAGCAAGTATTGTTCTTGAAGCCTCTGCCTGTCTATTTCTTGTCCGGAAAATGATCATTTATTCAATCCATTTAGGAGTACAATTCATCGGTAATAGGTATGTCATTCAGATGACAGGTCAGAGTGCAGGCAGAGTTAGAATACAAATGCATAGCCTTCTGTATAATCAGCTATGCAGTGTGGCAAGCTTGCTCGAAAGTCCAACGTGGGGCTCGAAACCACGACCCTGAGATTAAGAGTCTCATGCTCTACCGACTGAGCTAGCCAGGTACCTCGATGGTGATTTTGAGTTGGTTCGAATATCTTACATCCCAGTTTCTGCAAAATATGGTGATCAGTGAGAGTGTTGTTGATGGATCCTGTGGTGCAATCTGTTAGCGTGTTGTACTTATACAGCAGTATACAGCAATTAGATGATAAGGTTATGAGTTCAAGCCCCACCAGGAGCAAGTATTGTTCTTGAAGCTTCTGCCTGTCTATTTCTTGTCCGGAAAAGGATAATTTATTCAATCCATTTAGGAGTACAATTCACCGGTAATAGGTATGTCATTGAGATGACGGTCAGAGTGCAGGCAGAGATAGAATACACATTCATAGCCTTCTGTATCACCAGCTATGCAGTGTGGCAAGCTTGCTCGAAATTCCAAGCGGATGGTTGTTTGCGAAGTGAGTTGGTGTTTCGGCAGAGAAAATAATCACCTAACGTGGGGCTCGAACCCACGACCCTGAGATTAAGAGTCTCATGCTCTGCCGACTGAGCTAGCCAGGTACCTCAATAGTATTTTTGACTTGGTACGAATATCGTACAGCCCAGTTTCTGCAAAATATGGTGATCAGTGAGAGTGTTGTTGATGGATCCTGTGGTGCAATCTGTTAGCGTGTTGTACTTATACAGCAGTATACAGCAATTAGATGATAAGGTTATGAGTTCAAGCTCCACCAGGAGCAAGTATTGTTCTTGAAGCCTCTGCCTGTCTATTTCTTTTCCGGAAAATGATAATTTATTCAATCCATTTAGGAGTACAATTCACCTGTAATAGGTATGTCATTGAGATGACAGGTCAGAGTGTAGGCAGAGATAGAATACAAATTCATAGCCTTCTGTATCACCAGCTATGCAGTGTGGCAAGCTTGCTCGAAATTCCAAGCGGATGGTTGTTTGCGAAGTGAGTTGGTGCTTCGGCAGAGAAAATAATCACCTAACGTGGGGCTCGAACCCACGAACCTGAGATTAAGAGTCTCATGCTCTACCGATTGAGCAAGCCAGGTACCTCACTAGTATTTTTGACTTGGTACGAATATCGTACAGCCCAGTTTCTGCAAAATATGGTGATCAGTGAGAGTGTTGTTGATGGATCCTGTGGTGCAATCTGTTAGCGTGTTGTACTTATACAGCAGTATACAGCAATTAGATGATAAGGTTATGAGTTCAAGCCCCACCAGGAGCAAGAATTGTTCTGGAAGCCTCTGCTTGTCTATTTCTTTCCCGGAAAATGAAAATTTATTCAATCCATTTAGGAGTACAATTCATCGGTAATAGGTATGTCATTGAGATGACAGGTCAGAGTGCAGGCAGGGATAGAATACAAATTCATAGCCTTATGTATCACCAGCTATGCAGGCTTGCAAGACTGCTCGAAATTCCAAGCGGATGGCTGTTTGCGAAGTGAGTTGGTGCTTCGGCAGAGAAAATAATCACCTAATGTGGAGCTCGAACCCACGACCCTAAGATTAAGAGTCTCATGCTCTACCGACTGAGCTAGCCAGGTACCGCAATAGTATTTTTGACTTGGTACGAATATCGTACAGCCCAGTTTCTGCAAAATATGGTGATCAGTGAGAGTGTTGTTGATGGATCGTGTGGTGCAATCTGTTAGCGTGTTGTACTTATACAGCAGTATACAGCAATTAGATGATAAGGTTATGAGTTCAAGCCCCACCAGGAGCAAGTATTGTTCTTGAAGCCTCTGCCTGTCTATTTCTTGTCCGGAAAATGATAATTTATTCAATCCATTTAGGAGTACAATTCATCGGTAATAGGTATGTCATTGAGATGACAGGTCAGAGTGCAGGCAGAGATACAATACAAATTCATAGCCTTCGGTATCACCAGCTATGCAGTGTGGCAAGCTTGCTCGAAATTCCAAGCGTATGGTTGTTTGCGAAGTGAGTTGGTGTTTCGGCAGAGAAAATAATCACCTAACGTGGGGCTCGAACCCACGACCCTGAGATTAAGAGTCTCATGCTCTACCGACTGAGCTAGCCAGGTACCTCAATGGTGATTTTGAGTTGGTTCGAATATCGTACATCCCAGTTTCTGTAAAATATGGTGATCAGTGCGTGTTGTTGATGGATCCTGTGGTGCAATCTGTTAGCGTGTTGTACTTATACAGCAGTATACAGCAATTATATCCTTCCTGTTTGGCCCTGTCCGGGGGTGTCCTCGGAGTGGGCCACAGTGTCTCCTGACCCCTCCTGTCTCAGCCTCCAGTATTTATGCTGCAGTAGTTTATGTGTCGGGGGGCTAGGGTCAGTTTGTTATATCTGGAGTACTTCTCCTGTCCTATTCGGTGTCCTGTGTGAATCTAAGTGTGCGTTCTCTAATTCTCTCCTTCTCTCTTTCTCTCTCTCGGAGGACCTGAGCCCTAGGACTATGCCCCAGGACTACCTGACATGATGACTCCTTGCTGTCCCCAGTCCACTTGGCTGTGCTGCTGCTCCAGTTTCAACTGACCTGAGCCCTAGGACCATGCCCCAGGAATACCTGACATGATGACTCCTTGCTGTCCCCAGTCCACCTGACTGTGCTGCTGCTCCAGTTTCAACTATTCTGCCTTATTATTATTCGACCATGCTGGTCATCTATGAACATTTGAACATCTTGACCATGTTTTGTTATAATCTCCACCCGGCACAGCCAGAAGAGGACTGGCCACCCCACATAGCCTGGTTCCTCTCTAGGTTTCTTCCTAGGTTTTGGCCTTTCTAGGGAGTTTTTCCTAGCCACCGTGCTTCTACACCTGCATTGCTTGCTGTTTGGGGTTTTAGGCTGGGTTTCTGTACAGCACTTTGAGATATCAGCTGATGTACGAAGGGATATATAAATAAATTTGATTTGATTTGATTTGATTTGAATTAGATGCGAAGGTTATGAGTTCAAGGCCCACCAGGAGCAAGTATTCTTCTTGAAGCCTCTGCCTGTCTATTTCTTGTCCGGAAAATGATAATTTATTCAATCCATTTAGGAGTACAATTCATTGGTAATAGGTATGTCATTGAGATGACAGGTCAGAGTGCAGGAAGAGATAGAATACAAATTCACAGCCTTCTGGATCACCAGCTATGCAAGCCTGCTCGTAATTCCAAGCTACAGAATGTTTGCGAAGTGAGTTGGTGCTTCGGCAGAGAAAATAATCACCTAACGTGGAGCTCGAACCCACGACCCTGAGATTAAGAGTCTCATGCTCTGCCGACTGAGCTAGCCAGTTACCTCAATGGTGATTTTGAGTTGGTTCGAATATCGTACAGCCCAGTTTCTGCAAAATATGGTGATCAGTGAGAGTGTTGTTGATGGATCCTGTGGTGCAATCTGTTAGCGTGTTGTACTTATACAGCAGTATACAGCAATTAGATGATAAGGTTATGAGTTCAAGCTCCACCAGGAGCAAGTATTGTTCTTGAAGCCTCTGCCTGTCTATTTCTTGTCCGGAAAATGATAATTTATTCAATCCATTTAGGAGTACAATTCACCGGTAATAGGTATGTCATTGAGATGACAGGTCAGAGTGTAGGCAGAGATAGAATACAAATTCATAGTCTTCTGTATCACCAGCTATGCAGAGTGGCAAGCTTGCTCGAAATTCCAAGCGGATGGTTGTTTGCGAAGTGAGTTGGTGCTTCGGCAGAGAAAATAATCACCTAACGTGGGGCTCGAACCCACGACCCTGAGATTAAGAGTCTCATGCTCTACCGACTGAGCTAGCCAGGTACGTGAATAGTATTTTTGACTTGGTACGAATATCGTACAGCCCAGTTTCTGCAAAATATGGTGATCAGTGCGTGTTGTTGATGGATCCTGCGGTGCAATCTGTTAGCGTGTTGTACTTATACAGCAGTATACAGCAATTAGATGCGAAGGTTATGAGTTCAAGGCCCACCAGGAGCAAGTATGCTTCTTGAAGCCTCTGCCTGTCTATTTCTTGTCCGGAAAATGATAATTTATTCA